>NC_052116.1:7916079-7919388 GCF_012273895.1 Zerene cesonia | reverse complement strand
GTTTCACCCGCGTAAGTCTGTATCCCGTAGGAATATCGGGATAAAAAGTTACCTATATGTTATTCCAGTTGTCCAGCTGTACGTACCAAATTTCATTGCAATCGGTTGAGTAGTTTTTGCGTGAAAGAGTAACGAACACACACACATCCTTACAAATTTTCGCATTTATATTATTAGTAGGATAGGATAGGATTATATGATAAGTATAAAAACAAGCTCAATACATTAAAAACCACACTTATATTATAAATGTGAAAGTTTGTTTTATTGGATGTTTGTCCGTCAACTAACTACTGAACGGATTTTGATTAAATTTGGTATTCCGACAGGACATGAGCTGACTTGGAGGATATTTTTATTTCGATTAAATGCTCCGTTCCGTTTCCATCCGGGCGGAGCCGGGACGAGCGTCCAGTCACGGATAAGATAATTAGTATTAGTAAATATAGGCAAGTATTAGGTATTAAATTGAGTAAAATAGTAAAAAAGTTATAAACTTAAAGGCTGCTTAACTTGCACTCGCTTCACATTTATAAATTATTCGTCATTATAAATATACATCTTATTCATTACATAGGCAAATGGCACAGGTAGATCATAAATTATATACATTTCATAATTATTTTCACCCTGAAGATTTCACCACTCCTTGGGAGCGTGAAAGCTTATTATTCAATACGTTTTTCACTTAAATTGTCATGCATTAATTCTTTTTCTTTGTGACTAAAATCTGCTCTAATATTATAAAGCGGTTTTGTTTATTTATTTGTTTGAACGTACTAATCTCAGGAACTTCTGGGCCGATTTAAAAAATTCAGTGTTAGATATCCAATTTATTGAGGAAGGCTATAGGCTATATATATACCACGGGCGGGGCGGACTGCTAGTGAAACATTATTATAGTGAAACATACAAAAGAAGTCCAACCCATCTATACAAATAAATATTTTGTTATCGTCACGAAGAAAACGACAAACAACCTTATTGTGTTAACGTATTGATGAGGCGTGCAAGAAAATTCTGAGATTTTCACATTTAAAATCGATATCTTATCAAATTAATTCCTCACAAAGACTCCAAAGGACAGGCGGTAAAGTTACTATAGGCTAGCTATCAGTTTAATTAATATAGTCTGGGATTGTTTGAATTGAAACGGTTATCCAATAAACTTTCTAACGACTAAATGGACTTTCTTCGACTTTGTTAACGATTGAAATTAGAATTTAAACTTTTTAACGGACACTTCGAGTTGCTCTCTTTGTATTGATGGTATTTTTTTCGATCGAAATAAATAGAATTGATTCGAAATGAATCGTATCGAAATAACTACAGACACTCAATGTGGCTATGTCTATATATATAGGCATAATAGGCCTGTATTCTTTTCCACCCTTCCCAATTTGTTTCTTTATTCCCTCCACCAATCCTTTCCTTATCCATTACCCATTAATAGCGGGAAACGCATTTGCAGTGGCGCTATCTTTGACCACATATAAAAAGAATATATTTTTTCTAATATCCTTTTTAACAACTTTTAAGTTTAATTTAAACTTTTGGATCGGTGACAAAATAATAATTTCATGACTTTATCCCGATTCCGATCCCCTGTTAAATTATTTCCTTACGTTTACTCTGCATTTGCGCAAGCGAGACCATTTAGTTGATTCTATCTTTAAAGCGCGTTTTAAAAATGTCTCTTAAACTATATATTTTAAGAATATTTTCTATTCGTATCCTTCAATACGAAAACGTCTATTTTCAATTCTTATAATGGAAATCATATCAAATTCAACCTTTTAGTTTTCGTAACAATAGGACAAACATTATTATACTAAAATATAAAGACCCATCAAACACCTGTTTTTGTATTAACGTTTAAACAAATATGGCAGCATCGATATATTTTTGTGCCCTAAAAAAAAATAAAAAAAAAAATAAGTCAATGTTATATTAGATCAATACTCTATTCTAAATTTAAACAAGCGCGGTACATTTAAGTTTCGAAACATAAAGTCATTGTCTCTCGCTAAAATTCTCAATGCAAAAATCAAACTATAAAAGCAGTCTAATAATTTTTCTTTTTTCAATAATGTATGTATACTTTGTGACATAACAGCTATATGTAAGTCTTCCTCAGATGAATATTCACAACAATATGGGATTTCTGAATACGTGTTACATGTTGTCAAAGGCGCATCGTACACAGATAAATAAAGTAGTTAGACCTGACGTGGACTATTTGTTGGCCTTTGTTATATTCTAGAACCTAGTGTCGTGTATAAACTCTGAAGACTAAACTGAAGTCTATTGTGTTATTAGTAATTGTGCTGTTTTATTGTATAAGTTATTATTTTAGTTAAATTTATTCGTTATGTTTTAAATTTGAGAGTGATTATAATATTAAGACGCTCGTCCAGTCTCCCCCGTATATTTAGATTCCTGCTTTATCCCAACCTTACAACCAAGTCAGCTCATACCCTGTCTGTATACCATATTTCATCAAAATCGGACGGACAAACATCCAAACAAACAAACTGTCACATTTATAATATTAGTGTGAAGTGTGATTTATTTGCTATAAAAACGTATTTAACGTCAAGATATAATATGGGCTTCCTCTTGCGTTACATAAATGAGTAAAACCAGATATAAATCATATAGTATTATTATACAATTAGAATCTGTGAGCTATTCTTTTAGGCAAAAGCTCAAGACGCAAACAACCATTGAACAAAATATGGGTGATTCAAGCAATTAACGCGCGTTGTAAGAATTTTTTTTTATTGAATTAAAAAAAAAAAAAAAATTGCCAGCATTATACCTCATTATTGCTAAATATGTTGGAAGCTATATGCTAAATATGTTGGAAGCTATATGAGTTTGAATAGGTAAGGTTGTTATATCAAATGAATTAAAAAAATATCAAGGAATATAATGAATATGATGTTTATCGTTATATCAATTTTATATTGGTGTTATATATTTTTTTATATAGTATTATTTTATTGCTATATTGGTATTAGGTACAATGAAGTAAGACTTTAAATGCATCTTAGATTTATAAACCACTGTCTGCACCCCGCGGTTTCACCCGCGTAAGTCCGAAGTCGGAAGAATATCGGGATAAAAAGTTGCCTATGTGTTATTCCAGTTGTCCAGCTATCTACGTACCAAATTTCGTTGCAATCGGTTCAGTAGTTTTTGCGTGAAAGAGAGAAACATACACACATCCTGAGAAATTTTTAAAGAATAGAAAAAATTTGATCACGAGGCAGGATTCGAACCTGCGTATCTTGCCTAACCGTAGCA
>NC_052116.1:7865771-7915079 GCF_012273895.1 Zerene cesonia | reverse complement strand
GTGATCAAATTTTTTCTATTCTTTAAAAATTTCTCATTTATAAAGCATTTCAATGCTATAAAACTAAAAATTAAAAATACACACATCCTTACAAACTATCGCATTTATGATATTAGTAGGATTAGATGATTTTTAGACAAAATATAGGAGCGGCGTGGTTGACATTCCAATTTTATGCGAAAGAACTGTTTAAATAGAATTAAAATGCAACTGTTGTTTGATCTACAATATTAGGAAGGTAAATGACTAAGCTAACCTAACCTAATCTAAAATTTCGCACGAAAATACCAGAAAAATTGACAGTATATTACTATTTCACTGTCAGACTATTTATTTATCAGGACAATATCTTTGTTGCTTCGATAAAAGCGGCAATAATTATTGTCTCATAGTTTGGCACAAGAACAGTATGCGAGCGACATGTGTGTGCGTTTATAAATTGCCTTATTAAGCGAGCTCGCTGTCCCGCGGCGTGATGATTTATTCGCAGCGATAATGCTTTTATTTACTCTTCTAAATTATAAAGTGCCCGCTGTTTTAACCAATACCCTTTGACTATTTCATGACACGATCATTAAAAAAAAGAAAAAAAAAACAGTGGTGGCTCAGTGGTGAGAACCTCGGACTTCTAAATCGATAAGTCGGGGTTCGAGACCGGGCGAGTGTGCAGGAAATAAATTGATGCAAACCGTCATGTGCAAGAATCAAAAGTTCGACGACATGTGACATCTGCCAATCCGTACTATGCCAGCGTGGTGGATTATGGCCTGAACACTCATAGGAGGCCCGTGTCCCAGCAGTGGGAACATATATGGGCAGGTTATGATGATGGTTAATAAAGATATCTTTGATTTGTAAGTCGTGAGATATCTTTGATCTATGAACGAGCTCGCACCCAAATCTGTTGAGCCGCTTCTGCGATTACCGCAAATTCTTACAAACAGGGTAACACTCTAAATCATTGTTTTGTGTTGCATTTTGTTAAGTCTCAATTTGTTCTTGTAAATATACAAAAGTCAAGAAGCTGCCCGCGTTCGACAGAAGATTCTTCACTACAACTAATATTTCACACGGAATGTTCTAGACACGCAAGCTGTATGTATATTGGGTATAATCAAGCCTTGAGTGCACCTGAAGTTGAGCTAATTAGTAATATCAGGAACACAATTAGTCACAACGGTAATGGCGGACGCATCCAATCTACCTCAAGTGACGTGCGGCTTGCAGTGGCGTTGCGAAACGCTGGCGTTTTTTATTAAATGATTGGTATATTTTTTGATGGCGTTAAATCTATATAAAATTAATGTTATTAGTATGCTATAAAAATGTATATACATAAGTTAAACCTAAAAAATGTTATTTTAAAACATGTTTAAATTAAAAAGATTGGAAAAAAATCCATTACGAGATTTCGAATAGTAGAGAAAATTCGTTTATGAGGTGGGATTTGAAAGCGCGTATCGCTATACCGAGGCGACGCTTCACCATTCATGATCGATTGAGTTTTTCCTTTGAGTCCCATTATTTCTATGGAAATACTCCAATAAAATTATCTTAGTTATTCCTAATTGCATCAGTTATCTGCCAATGAAAGTCCCGTCAAAATTGATCGGGATTAGCCGGACAAGACAGAGAGACGAAAATTGTAAAACAAATATTATTCTCTATGTGCTTATATTCATATACATGTAGTAAAACTAGTTATTTCAATATAACAAGCAGTCAATCCAATATTATTATTTGTTATATATTTATATTTATATTATAGATGATAATGAATGGTATTATTCGCTCGTAGGCATTGTTTTAATTCTAATAGTAATTAACAATAATTTATTTTAAATCAAATAATCATCCATATCTTGTTACATTGTGTGTGAGTAAGTATTCAAAACGATAAATAACAGTTATAATTTTTGTTACACGTTTTTAATTTTTCAAAAATAAATAATAGAAATAAACATTTAGAACAAACTAGCAAACCCGGCGAACTCCGTTTCGCCACCAGATGGCTGTATGTGAAAAATGATTTTCCCGCTTTTCTGTTGAAATTTTTCCTGATTTTTTTTGCTATAAACCTCACGGAGCCCGAGACCTTTCCAACGAATGCAAGACCGTGGAAATCGGTGCGTGCGTTCTGGAGTTATAGCGTCAGGAAGGAAAACCCGACTTATTTTTATATAGTAGAGAAGAGATTAATTGCAATTAGTCATTCACGGGTTTCATATTTGACATTCACGTGATATTTAAATCTATATTCAATTAACGAAATACTTCAAGAGTTGAATCAACCAATTATAAATATGACATAACGTACATTTGAAAAGGCAATTATTTAAAATAAACGCTTCTAATGCTCGATGTATCACTGGTTTAAGCGTTAAATAACAAATTATATAATAGATTAAAATATATAGTTCAGTTTAAATTTGTAATAAAATGCTACAATCCTGATTCCTGACCTACCATCGACAATCTAAACCACTTTGAGCGATAATTGGAGCATCAATGGGATAACTGAGTTGCATTTTAATTGGACCATGGAGGTCCTGCAAGCCGCATTCGAGCGGTTAATCAGTATGGATTATAGAATATATTTATATTGAAAGGAATTAAGCTATTGATTTATAAGTCATATCTGATGGGTCTGTGGAAAAGTAATAAAAGATTAATTTGATGTATCTTTAAAAAACTTTTTAACGGATTTTAAACGCGATTTATTCATTACTGGATGTTGGATCTGAATCCAGAAAAATACTCTACATGGGAGAAATAGGTGGAGTTAGTTCACAAACAACAATTTTTGTATGACCTTCAAGACATATAACATCTCAGTCTCCCCGTGACCACGCTCGCTGTAAAGTGTTCGAAACGTCGGGTTAATAATATAATGAATAAATCGCGTTTAAAATCCGTTAAAAAGTTTTTAATTTCTAAATGTATAATACTCGCGTAAAATCAAACACGAGAAAATACTGTATCGAGTATAGTCAAACAGGACAATAGACAAACAGGAATATATAATAGGTATATAGGACTATATAATATAATATAATAAGGTAAACAGGACGTGCATCGTTTAATCGTTTAAGAAAGAAGAAACGCCAACGTCTATATAACAAGTTCGTGCGTCGATGGAGAATTGTACGTGTGAGCGTGTAACACGTCATGTGACATAGAATTGACGTAATTCTAAACATTTCTTCTATCTCCTATCGGTCCACCCCGGATTCACCTGTACGTTTTTCTCTCCATAAAACTCCTTGTGCCCCAACAAAAAAACGTAAAAAAATTACTCGTTTTTTTAAATTATTTATAAAAATTAAGGAAAAGAAAATCGCTTACGGAGCAGTTTTAGGAGCAAAATAACGTTTAAGTTTTTTTTAATTATTTATCAATTGTATATTCCTGAAAAATTCACTTCTCTTACAATACCCTGGTACGATTTCGAAGCGTCTGCAAGCGTCACTGCGTAAGTAAATAGCAGTACCGTATGTAATATGTTCATAACTCTTATCTTTAATGGATTCTGTTGTGGATTAATGCTTGCATTTCGCTGGATATCTGATCAGCTGTTTGCATTTCGGCTCTGGTATTTATTGTTCTTAATTATTTAGCTTCAAATTAATACGAAGATTTGGAACAGAACAGGAAAAGCTGTGGATTATTGTACGTGTAACAAAAATTTCTCAGTAATTTAGACAGATTGCAATTGACTATTTAGGCTGTTTTTTTTTCTTCTTGACTGAAATTTCGTATGCAGATGGATTTCGATCTAGAATTATATATTAAAAACACATAAATCACTAAACCGATTTGGATGAAATTTGGCACCGAGATAGTTTTCCGGAAATCCTACTGGAACAGCTTTTCTTTCAAAGCCGCGGGCTGAAAACGCATTTAGAAAGTTTGTATTTTTGAGAATAAATTAATGAAACAAAAACATAAAACAATATAACAAATGTGTTGAAGAGGAAGTTTCAGCACTGGTTTAAACTGACTTCCACTTAAAATACGACTTAATAAACATATGCCATAATTTAAATATGAAATTATAATTATTAAAGAAATAGCATTGAGAACAGAGTTAATAAAAGTCTTAGAAAAGAAATTCCCGCGTAAATAATGATTTGGGTACATTGATTCACATGTAAGTTTTGCGTTCTCGAAATACAACTGCAGAACAGTGCACATATATATAAGCGAATATAAATTACATTCCAGCATTAGTATCGCACTTGGCACAGGAACTCTAATAAATGTTTTATATGCGTGTAGTCTCCTTTACAGCTCTCTGCTTAATGACAATTTTATATCTACAAAAAAATTGTTTATAACATTATTGCGTATTAGATTTAAATAAGGTTCCGAATGGTCATAGACGCTGATTGTTACCATAAGGTGAAACACCAGTATATAGTTTCACCAGTATATATGGCGACATAACTAAAACATGATCGCTTACCATCGGGCGAACCAGCAGTTTCCCGCCATTATTAAAAAAAAACTAGTCTGACACATTCATTAATATTTCGTACAGAGGCCCGTTTCCTTTTCCTCACCCGTCGCAGTCCATTCCCCATTACAGTCGTTAATCCATTCCTTTTCCCTTACCCCATAAAAGCGGGCAGCGCATTTGCAGAGGCGCTACCTTAGCAAATGTTCATGGGCGGTGGTGATCGCTTACCATCAGGCGAACCACCACCTCAGTTGCCAGCTATGACATAAAAAAGACACAATAGCGTACGTATATAGATCGGGCTATTTAAAAAAGGTTCCGAATGATCATAGATGCTGATTGTTACCATCAGGTGAACCAGTAGTTTCCCGTCATAATTAAACAAACAAGTCTGACATATTTCGTACAGAGACACTACAGAAATAAAGAAAGAAAAATACGATTTATTAGATATGCTAACCTAAGTTTCTTTCTTGCGTTGTTACTGATGGAATTATGACGTATTGAATTATTAAGTAGTTACTGTGGGAAGAGCTGTAAGGAATCAGCAGTAAACAAATAGATATTTTATTTATTTGCAATGCGTATGTGTATGTCTTAGTTTTCGCCATAATTAAATATTAATGCATCTGTATAAGATAGATTCCGTGTTGGTGGTTAATACTTAAGTGTAGAACCGAGGGGTTCCGGGTTCGATTCCCGATGGGGATTACTAAAAATGTCTCGATCTGGTAGGACATAGAAGGCTGATCACCTACATATGAAAAAAAATATATCATCTGCCCCATACCCCACTAGGGGCCATGGGATTTCACTTTTAAACAGCTGTATGCAAAACAAGTTTACGTTGAATTTGTTTTTTTATAGAGTGCAACCAGTTTCAGGTTTCTGACCCCAAGGCCTAGCCTTTATGCATGTTCCTCCTAGCCGCGGGCGCGTGACCCCTTTGGCTAATTGCAGCATTCCTCACAATATGGAGGTAAAACACTAACCGTAAGAAGAATTATATGAGTTGTATGGTGTGAAACAGAACTAACAGATTATTTAAAGTAAGAATATTATCTGGTTTCTCGTATTCAAGCGAGGTATTTGAAAATATTACTTTAATATGATAGACTTATAATAACTATCTTTCCAAGCGTGGCTTCTCTACTTTATATATATTACAATTTAATGACGATAAAGTTTATTCCCTGATTTAATATTTTATTGCAATGAGAGTTGAAATGAAATGAAATGAAATTCTTTATTGCTTATAAAAAAGAAAGAAAAACTGAACAACATTAAATAAGCAAAAGGCGGCCTTACCGCTAGGTAGCGATCTCTACCAGGCAACCCTTAAAGTAAAAGGAAAAAAATAAGAATATATAAAATAGAAGATGAGCAAAAATGAGGCAATTTAGAAAAATTTGATGATGGTATTTAAATACATACATATTATATACATACAGATATACACACATCCGTACATAACTAACAGTTATATACTTATACATAGAGTTCAGTATAACACTAGGATCAAAAGGCGTCTCATTCTGAAACTTTTTGGCTGAGTTTATAGACAAATTAAGAACGCCAGTATATATTTTGAGGCAAGCATACATTTTAAATTAGATTTAAAGAGTCTAACAGAGACATATTCCCGCCACGTTTCAACTTGCCGTAGCAAAGTTGTAACTTTATACATTCGCAGCGTTTTCCATGCGTTATAATTTCACTAAGTTAACAAAAGACGAGGTAACTTTAAGTTCATAACGTAAAAGTATACGTAATGTGTGATTCTAGTGACGCAGCTAAGCTTTTCTTTGCTATGTTTTTAAATATCTTCATTATTTGCCTAACTATTAAGCGTATAGTAAAATATGTATTAAGGTTAAAACTCTTTATTCGGTCCATTCGTTACTTGAGTATCAATATATACCAGCGCTCCGCCCCCGCTTCAACCGTGGTACATATATAGCCTAACTTTCCTCAATAAATGGGCTATCTAACACTGAAAAAATTTTTCAAATCGGGAATGTAGTTCCTGAGTTTAGTGCGTTCGTACAAACAAACTCTTCAGCTTTATAATATTAGTATAGATGTATTGTATGTTTGTTCAACATTCGGAACGTATCTGTCAGTGTCAGAACTACATCTATGTACATATTATTGTTACACCCATCACCATTATTTTTTATTTTATTTATTTGTTTATTCGTAATCCAACAGCTTTACATGTTAACTACATTACAACAATATGTTTAACTTAACAATTAACCAATGCAGGATTACAACATATTTATCAAGACGAAGAGAGAAGATTATTAACTATACATTTATAAAAAGAAATGCCAACAATTATTTCATATTCCTGTATGCTTGTGTGTGTGTATGTGTTTTTGTGTGTTTGTGTACGTGTGCTATTAATGCAAATAAGTATTTCATGATAAAAATTAAGATCTTAGTACTACTTCATCTATCTTGATTGATGAATTTATCTTGATTTATACTTTATTGTACAATTGGTCTTATAAATTTACAATAAGCATATATAATTAAAGTAAATTATACAAATGGGCCTTACGGCTCGAAGCCATCTCTGAAACTTTTAGAAAAAGGCCAAAACGCATACCAATATTCCATTCACCAAACATTTGTAGAATTTTCTTTTCGTTATTTTCATTGATGACGAAAACAAACATAATAAATTGAAAATAATAGGCCAAATATAGTATAGCTTCTGACAGCAATAATAAGACAGTGGACGAATGCTTTCTGACGCTAGATTAGCTGCAGCCATGAATTCTGTACGTGTTGTAATATCTACAGTTGCGACAAGACTTGTAGTTATTTATTTTCAAGCGAAAATTGTGAAGCTCTAAATAAATAAATGTTGAGTTTCTTGTGGTTGGACCGTTTATAAACAACTAGCTGCGTCCGCGGTTTCACCCGCGTAAGTCCGTATCCCGTAGGAATATCGGGATTAAAAGTTGCCTATATGTTATTCCATGTATTCAGCTATCTACGTACCAAATTTCATTGCAATCGGTTCAGTAGTTTTTGCGTGAAAGAGCAACAAACGCACACACATCCTTACAAACTTTCGCATTTATAATATTAGTTGGATAGTAGGATTATTGTTATTTGAAATGCATTTAAATATTTCCAGCAGTTTTATAAGTCACTAGTTGCTACTATGTCAATCAGTGAAGTCGCAGCTTTCTAATGCTCAAAGAGTTTTTGAAATCAGTTGTGTAGTTGTTGTGTAGAGAAAACATTACAAACATACATTAATACAAAAGTTTCCTCTTTATAATATTAGTGTATTATAAAACACATCACTTAAAACGGTGAAGGAAAATATCGCGAGGAAACCGGCATGTCCAAGAATCAAAAGTTCGACGACATGTGACATCTGCCAACCCGCACTTGGCCAGTGTGGTAGATTATGGCCTGAACCCTCATAGAAGGCCCGTGTCCCAGCAGTGGGGACATGTATGGGCTAATGATGATGATTAAAACAGATCCTGTGCCTAGTAATGCTCGCGTATCGTGTAATTCATGATCGACTTATGAAAACAACAATAAGGAGTATAAATTCGTTGGTGTTATTAACATTATCTTTATGTCATAGCGGAAAACTTGGGCGGTTCGCCTGATAGTAAGCGATCACCACCTGAATATTCGTTGAGGTAGCCTCTGCTTATGCGCTGCCCGCTTTAAGGGCTAAAGAAAGGATTGACAACTGGTAAGAAGGAATAGACTGGGAAGAATGAGGAAACAAAAAAAGAAGGAGGAAATTGTTTAGAACTTAATACTTATCTTCATTTGAATTGTATTTCACTCTCATATTCTGAAGTTCAAGCGAGTATTTGCGCATAAATGACGGCCTAAAAATACAAAAATAACCTCGTGCAAACACGTTTATTTACATGTGTTTTGGTTGGCTCTAGAACCTTCCGTAATTCGAGTTCTTCCGTCATAATTTTCCCCTCGAGTGATGAAATATTCTTAAAAATATCACCTCAGATGCTCGTGTCCTATATTTAAATGCAATAGGCTCGAATAAATGCGATGTAAAGCTTCTAGCACGCCGCGAACGGCTGGATTGCAAACGACGAGTGGTAAATTATTCATGGACACATGTATCTCGCTTAGCACATCATTTTTCTACGTAACTAAAGGTGTTTCATATGAGATGCGTATTTTTTGGGGTGTGTTCAGACTGCATTGAGATTTCTTTCCTAATTATTGCAAAGAAATAAGCATCCATTGTTAGTTTGTGAACAGTGTACTGCCATATTAGATATGTAGTAGACAATAAGTATCAAAAGCATTGTTTTAGCCAAAAAATAAATTTGTTTTAAAACCTTATAAGGCTATTTTTGTATCCAAATTGGATTGAACACAGTTCATTATGTGTTTAACTTTTTATTCTTATTGCCATTTCAAAAACTCACGTCATAATTCATGAAAGCAATACTTACGTCTATTCAAACATTTAGCTAAATAATGTATTGTCAAACTGTTAGAGCGTTCAAGACGCGTCGTTTCAAGCGCCTCCCGTATACAACACTATTTATTACCACACGTAGAGTAAGCTGGGGATAATATATAGCCAGGAGTTACCCAGGAGCTTACACGTACCAGGTATGCCTGCAAAGTACTTCGCACTCTTGAAAGCATTTTAATGAATTTACTGCGGGGAAAAGATTATATATCACTTTAGTTTCTTACTCCCTTATTAAGTAGTTTTTTCGAAAGGCCAAGGGTCTGTTGCTATGCTGTAGGGTCTGCGATGACACCTTAAGTAAAGTTGGTTGGATGTATCATATCTTTAGCCTGGATTCTTGAAGTGAATAGGATTTTTCTTAGAGAGAGATATTAAATAAGGACGTGATTCTTCTCCAAGAAAGTCTAGTCGGAAATATTTTTGGGCGTAACTAGTGCACTCTTGGCCTAAGCTTGACATCCTACTAATATTATAAATGCGAAAGTTTGTAAGGATGTGTGTGTGTTTGTTGCGCTTACACGCAAAAACTGCTGAACCAATTTCAATGGAATTTGATACGTAGACAACTGGACAACTGGAATAACATATAGGCCCCGATATTCATACGGGATACGGAATATGCGGGTGAGAGATAGGGCTGAGGTGGTTTTAGCTTTGAATACTCCCATTCTCTCCTCTTTCTCTCTGTCACACAAAATGGGCGCTTGATATGATTGATTTGCGAAAATATCCCATATTATTTACCTGCGTCCCAAGTGAGTGACGCCGCGGTTTCTAGCTAAACTAATTACCCAGGGTTTCGAATCTTTGATGTCATTACACTTTACTGGACTATTACTCCACCTCAATACGAGTGTAACATTACATTTGTTTTCAATTTATTATCTAACACCAATATATACCAATTTATTAATTAAACATTCTTACATGTCATATTATTCTTAACCTGCACAGTTTAGAAGCAGGGTGTGAAGTTATTGAGAATTGTATGAGTGTTTCATTTGACGGTCATATTCAGGGAATATCGTAAGCACTCCGGATTAGTATCGTATCCGTAACATAGCATGGAATTTACTGTTGAGTCGAGTATCTCAATGGATCTATTGCAAACTGCTATATCGACGTGATCAGTCTTAACTCAATATCCAACTTTAGTCTATTGGGACCACTAACTGCCGTTAACGTATACTTTAGCTCGACTGGCAAATTCAGTGTCTTGAATGAAGTCTCCGTAGTTTAGTAGAAGGCAGAATTAACAGAAGAAAAAATGAAGTGTGATTTGGACACGCGTCACTAAGGGTTCAGAACAAATCATAAAAATTTAAGTCTCAACTAGTTTGAGTACGTTGGTTGCGTAGAATTAAGCACCGATGTTCATTTAAAATGGTATATACATGCTGCAAATCGCGCAGGAAGCCATATATTTAATGAATAGACTCGCAGCACGGAATGGTTTATTTTTCCGTTTCTCCCCACACATTTCAGCATGTAAAATACAGCAACCGCTAATAAAGCCACTTAACAAGCGATTGCCACTCGATGGCGCAGTCTATTCACTGTAATCGAATCGGCATTAACCTCAAACCCGGACTAGTTCCAATACCGAAGCCTCACACATTCCAGCTCATATGCAGATGCTAAATTTATAGTCACACCGCGGCGCCGGTCATAAATTCGCCCAATAAAATGTTGTATTCGCAACAAAATTTCAGCTTTTAACATCGTGACAAAATTTAAGAGCACTCTTGTGATCGTTATGGACGATTTTCTGGTGAATTGCCCTATTCGTGTCGTATCAGATGTTGTGGGAGGAATAATTGCTTCTGGGACGCGTTAGGCGCGTACGCGTGCGACTGGACGATTGGGCACGTATAATGCGTGACGGGAGTATGAATCTATGGAGTTCGCTGCATAGCAGTATTGCTGGGACGCTGTGTATGTTGAGGATTTGGAACGTGCTATTATTTAGCTAATAAGTTTTTTTAAGATGATAATATTCTAAGATTGTCATCTACGAAAGGAGTGAGAAAGAGAGAAACAATTTATTTATGTGTTGTTTTTAATGCGATATTTTATAATAATTAATAATTAACTATGTATCTATTTTACGTTTGTATGTGGTAGTCGAGCACGAATTGGGCCAGCTCGCACCGGGGAAGTACCACACCCCCACAGAAGACCGGCGTGAAATAGCATTCTGCTGTGTTTCGTTCGGTGAGTGGGGGAGCCGGAGGCCCATATCCTTTTCCTTACCCTTCCCAGTCCTTTCCTTTATTCCTATCGCCAATCCTTTCTTAATCCCTTCCCAAAAAGTCCGCAATCCATTTGTGGAGGTGTAAGGTCTGCAAAAGACCTCTACAAATGTTCTTGGGCGGTGGTAGCGCTTACCATCAGGCGTCCCACCAGCTCCATTGCCGACTGTAACATAAAAAAAAAAATTATATTTTACGTAGGATGTCGTGGTAGAAAATTTTATTTGGTACCTAAGCTATTATACATAGGTTTATATTGGTTCAATAATGTGATAATTATCAAGTGTTTTATGAGCAAAAACACAAGACATATGAAAAATAGTTATTAAATAGTACAGAATAATTATTAAAACTTTATTATAAGTAAAGGCTTTTTTTTATATGTCATAGTCGGCAATGGAGCTGGTGGGTCGCTTGATGGTAAGCGCTACCGCCCATGAACATTTGAAGAGGCGTAAAGCCCATTGCAGACCTTACTGTACTAATGGATTACCGACTTCAAAATGAAGAGGGATTAGGAAAGAATTGACGAGAAGAATAAAGGAAAGGACTGGGAAGGGTAAGGAAATCGATATGGGCTGCAGGCTCCCCCACTCACCGAATGAGACACAGCACTATGCTATTTCACGCCGGTATTCTGTAGGGCTGTGGTACTGCCCCGGTGCGAGCTGGCCCAATTCGTACCGAAGCGTGCTCGACTACCACATAATGTTTCCGCTAGTTTCGTAACAAATTGAACCAAACTTAAACAATTTAAAAGAGATTTCAGTAAACAATTTATAATAAGAGAGATCCAACGTGCGAATGTGTGCAGTCCCGGCGCAGCTACCCATGTAACTGTTTATTCGGAACGCCGACTATTTTGGGAATGCAAACGATTCTGATTGAATTTACTAGCGCGAAACGCATATACGTCTCTCGATAAATGAACTTAATTAGGAGTTTAGCATTAACCAACCCTCATTTACATGTATAACGAATGTGCTCAACTGATTCATATTAAGATTCCGTTCATTTTGATTAGTGTATGGAGGTGTGAGAAAACATTGCTCGCTTGTATACATAATTAATTCAGGTTAGACTACTTAAACGCTTCCGATTTATGTTTAAAACTTCACAGTATTGTTAAAGCAGGTGCGTTTATGTTCTCAACCGACTTCAAAAAGGGGGTTATCAATTCGACTGTATTATTTTTTTTTTGTGTCTACTACCGCAAAAGTTTTTGCTAGGTGAAAAATATTTTTTAAGTTTGTCCTTAAATTATATATTCATGAATTATTACATACATTTGCTAAAGGGATACTTGGACTATGTCTTTTTATAATGCCAACATATTATGTTATACTAAGAATCCGCCCTGGCATTGCCTTTGAAAAATATATATAGCTTATAGAACTCAGCGATCACGTACATATTCAAGTATAAACTATTTTTATAATCGAGTAGTCGAGCACGCTTCGGTATTTTTTAGATTAAATCAGCTCGCACCGGGGAAGTAGTATATCCTCACAGAACATCGGCGTGAAATAGAAGCATGCTTATGTGTTTCGTACTATGTGTGGAAGCTGGAAGTCCTTCTTTCCAGCCCTTAATCATTTCCTTATTCCTTACTTCTTATAAGTCGGCAGCACATTCGCAGAGGCACTACCTCTGCTCATGTTCATGGGTGGTTGTGATCACTTAGTAACTGGTGAACCACCAGCTCAGTTCTCCGCTATGACATAAATGGTTCAGAAATACCTACAGTCTCTACAATCACATAGACTTCTATTTATCAGACCAAGTCATATTCAATTCATTAGAAACAGCCCCATCAGTAAATGACTACACCGGTTATATAATACAACAGGATAGGCTTTTGTCACAATCTATCTACATACAAAAACACGTTATATATCGTACGTTTGTACTGACATTTGGAAAATTGAAAATACGGGATTTCAATTTAAAGTTTTCGTTTAAAACGCACGCTTTTTAAGTGAAATTGTATGTAAGAATTGCGTGAAATAAATGCAATTATTTTCACGCTCGCCGCTTTTGGCTCGCTTTACTGTCTAGACAGAGGTATTTTATAATTTTTTACATAAATCTTTTAACAGATACGTTGTAAATGATCAATTCGTTGTTAAATATGTGGTATGGATAAGAAATTATATGTTAATAATACATAAAAGCTTTACCGCAGATGTCGCCATACATATAGCATCATATGATAGGCATAATCTTACAGTCTTTAATCTTAATCCTACTTCCTTCCTACTATATATAATTATAAATGATAACAGAATAGACATTATAACGGATTTAAACCGTGATTTATTTATTTATTATACAAAATATATCGAATAACGTGTATTGAAAAAATTCTTTCAAATTCTCAATGTAATTCTATGTATTCGCGTCAAACTAAACACAAGGAAATAATAAACAGTAACATGCAACTTAAAATCGTTTTTATCTGATCCAACTTTTTCTGACCAAACAAGTGAGTGAAATAAATAACTCAAAATACAAAAACTTTCTCGCTGCGTAGCTTAGATTCTTCATAGTTTCATTTTTTGATGTGGGATCCATAAAAGTTGGTTGCCTGTCCAACAAATGTAATGTTATAATAACTCTTTTTATGAATATTCGAACTAATACCAAGTCGTTTGATACCAAGAAAATTTTTATACGAAAGTGAATAGACAAGCAAATATTCAAGCCAAAGGCTTTGTCGGATTGAACGTGTTATTAGAGGACGTCAGAGCGTTAGCTTAATGCCGCGTTATGACTCCGACGCGCGCATCGCAGCTCGGCGTCATGTTAGCG
This sequence comes from Zerene cesonia, assembly GCF_012273895.1. NCBI lineage: Eukaryota > Metazoa > Arthropoda > Insecta > Lepidoptera > Pieridae > Zerene > Zerene cesonia. The sequence continues at coordinate 7,901,062 of NC_052116.1, read as the reverse complement.
CTCTGACGTGCGCAACGCAGCTCGGCGTCATGTTAGCGCTCTGACGCGCGCAACGCAGCTCGGCGTCTTGTTAGCGCTCTGACGCGCGCAACGCAGCTCGGCGTCATGTTAGCGCTCTGACGCGCGCAACGCAGCTCGGCGTCATGTTAGCGTTCTGACGCGCGCAACGCAGCTCGGCGTCATGTCAGCGTTCTGACGCGCGCAGCGCAGCTCGGCGTCAGGTTAGCGCTCTGACGCACACTAAGAACGCGCTCTATTTAAAACAGTCATTAATAACTTGTTTGGTATACTCAGTTTCATGCAGATAGGTTAGTGCTAGGATTAAAGATCGTATTTTCAAGCGAATAGTAGTAGTAGTTTATTTTAAAATTTTTCATAGTGCACGCCAAAACACTGCCAAGCTTAACGAAAATCCCTTGAGTAGTTCGAGCGTGATTAAGTAGCATACATACAAACATCGATCCAACCACTCGCATTTATAACATTAGTTTATACAAATGAAATATAAAGCAATGCTATCCATTAGTTCGGAGTTAATTGAAACGTGAAAATCTATTTAACGTTATACAATTTGGAGTTGCAAGCGGATCTATCTGCTTGTCTGATTGCACAACCGAAACTAATCGGCTTTGATGAATTCAATGTTATTAAGTAACTGTGCGTCACGTTTACGGATAGATTTTGACGATTTTGATTGACAACTGTTATTCATTTTGTAAGTATCGCTTACCTTGTATATGTCAAAACTGATTTGGTAATTCCTAAACGATTTGATAGGCTTTGCAATATTTGAGAGATTTAATACCGAAAGATATTATCAGAAGTTATAAGATATAATACCGAAAAAGCACCAAAATGTAAATTTATCAATAAAGCTTTCTTGAGACAGCATTAATTTTATAACTGCTTTCACTATAAAAAATATGATTTTTAAAGTACGGGTAGATTTAGACAGCCTGTGGCGGCCATTTTGTCATGGTGACCTCTTAAAATTAAGTATTTTATTATGTTAAACTACTCGCTCGTCCCGGCTCTGTCCGGTTATCAAAATTCCTGTTTTATCTCAAGGGAGCATTTAATCGGGATAAAAAGTATTCTATCATCCAAGTCAGCTCATTCCCTGTCTGTATACCAAATTTCATCTAAATCCGTTCAGTAGTTTCGGAAAGAAAATGACGGAAAAACATCTAAACAAACAAACTTTCACATTTATAATATTAGTGAGATAATAATAATAATTAAGCCGCAGGGCACCTTGGGGCGAGGTGACGGGGTGTCCTTAGTTCTCCCCGGGGAGGTTCCTGTCCTCACCTCCGTACTGTCTCGGTGGCAGTTCGGAGTGAACAATGACGAGGTTCAGGATCCCCCACCTCTGGCTTGCCTTAATGGGCCGTCCAGATTGGAGATGCAAGACCTATATGTTCGGGGGTCCACCCCCGAGTGTCTAATGGCGTTATAACGGGGAAACCCAATCCGGGCCTGCGGGCCCGCGATGGTGAAACCGGTGTCGCGCCTCTACACTCCTAGCCAGTCAGCTGGTGTTGCCCCCTTGTTGCCATTTCTGGTTACTTTTTTAGGAACCCATCGACCGAACTGGCAAGTCACCGTCTGCCAAAGGCAGACGCTCATAGTTTCCCATAGACCCAACCCAAACCCAACCAATCCATCAAACACCCCCTTTCCATAGCCCGGTTTTGTTCCATGCCATTTTTTGCAATAGTCCTACATCGACCGCGGACTGCCTAGGGCTGTAACTCTATAGTGCACTCATGGGCAGGCTGCGGCTAGTGTCAATCACATTAAAACTCTTTAACCTATTGGTTTACTAATCGCTTAAAAGTTTTGTATGTCAAAATCAATAAACAGGAGGAAAATAATTGTAATGTTTTTCATAATAATATATTAAGTCTATACATATAGTATATGTACATACACATATTAAAATTTTCTATTAAACTATAATTTGTTTCATTATTCTAGATTTTTAATTAAGACTCAGAAAGACTACGTAAAGTTTATGTTAATGTTATCGAAGAATATTCATTAAAATATAATACATCGGTTTATATTTACTTTCTTGTACACAGCGATATTTTATAGTTACCAATACGTATAAATCTAGTATGTTCCTTACTTTCAGAATTGGTAAATCAATTTCTTTGTAATGAAACGAGAATCTATGTTGGTTTGTTTTTCTTATAACGTCTTACACTAGTCGAACGAACTTCAAAACAGCTTTATTTATCGCATTTCTTATCCGTCCAATCAAATCTCTTTGACAGATTCCAATGGAATTGTAATCCAGGCGATGTATTTCTTCACGAGAGGAATTAGTTTTTAGAGCGTTTATAGATTTATGTATTACTAAAATAGTATAAAGAAAAGTCGCTTCCCCGGTTTAAATCTTTAAAACTGCGCTACAGATTTTGATAAGTGAAGTCCCGTGTCCCCTAGTGGGGCATGGGGCAGATGATGTACATCTGTTTCACTGATAAATTCTCTTTACGGACAAGTAGGTGATCAGCTATCTGTGTCCTGCCAGACCGAGACATTTTTTTTTGTGCGTCGCCACCGGGAATTGAACCCAGGACCCCTCGGTTCTACGCTCACGCGTTAACCACTGTACCAAGGAGGCGGTCACGGATTTTGATAGGGTCTTTTTTAATACATAGAGTGATTCAAGAGGATGCTTTATATGTATAATAACAATTATTAACTACTGAGAAATAAACTCGTGCGAAGCCGTGAGCAAAAGCTAGTCGAGTATAAGTTGTAATTGAAACTATGTTTCCTTTATTTTTACTTGAGCTTAGTTCATTTGGCCCCTATTATTATATTAAACTATAATTCAATTTTAAATAAGGATTTTATTTTACTGCATTTGGCTCCCTGCGGTTTCACATCAGTCTATGACTATTTTCTTTTAATTCCAACGTTCGCGAGAAAATTCATAAACGGTCCAGCCGTAACAGAGATTAGCTGAAGCGACAGAAACACACATGAGAGATAAAAATGGCACTTTTTTATGTCAAAGTCGGCAATGGAGGTGGGTCGCCTAATGGTTAGCGTTACCACCGCATTACCGCATATAAAACATTTGGGGAGGCGTAAGGTCGATTGTTCATCATCATCATCAGCCCATACACGTTCCCACTGCTGGGCCAACCCTCACTTGGCCAGCGTGGTGGATTATGGCCTAAACCCTCATAGGAGGCCTGTGTCCCAGCAGTGGGAACATATATAAGCTGATGATGATGAAGGTCGATTGCAGACCTTACGTGTCTATAAATGGATTGCCAACTTCAAACTGAAAAGGCATTAAGAAAGGGTGGACGAGAGGAATAAAGGTATATGGACAATATATTGTGCCTTGTATAATTAAGGAAGAAGCACTTATTTCTATATTACAAACAGTGTGTAATTTTATTGATTTCTATTAAATATATGAAACTTATGTTTGAACAACTATTGGTATCAAATTCAATTTGATCTGACATAATATCATTTTATTAATAAATTAATATATTGTTAATTTATTATAATTGTATTATTAGCGGGCTCGCATTTAAGCGTATTCAATGTATAATATTGGCCACATATTAATATTTTCATGCAGACAATTAGTTTTGGGTATAACTATCATTAAAGAGAATATAATTCATTTCATTTTTCAATTAATATGTTTGATCATAGCGCTGATCTCTTATTTTGTAATATAGCATATGTTATTAATATTGAAATTAACAGAATTCTTATTATTACCATTGTATTTATATGTTACACTCTAAAGTCGATAACACTCGCTTTATAATTAATTTAATTAAGTAATTCAGAAGGGTCAGAGTGATTAAATCAAACTATATGTGTTGCCATTTAACATATATTAATATACGCCTCCCTCCATTAAAGGTATAATTATTAATGCTTATTAATGTATAACGTTTTCATAGTGGAGTCAGTTCTATTTAAGTCTTTAATAGATCCCTGCTACTATTATAAATGCGAAAGTAACTCTGTACATAAAGATGTATTAGTTTAGAGAGTCTACTATAGTATTAATGAATATATGGAAAATGACAATCCATGGAATCTTGTTTTTTTTTTGGCTTAGAACCACAGGTCAGTTCGTTGGCATTATGTAGAATTAAAATGTAAAGTTTATATTATCTTAAAAGAGCAAGTACAAAGTCTCTTGCCAGCTCTTCTCTGTAGAAACTTCCTTCCGAACCGGTGGTAAATGTTATAAGTTATAACTGTGTAAAATGACGATTCAAAAGTGCTTCTATAAGAAGTCTAGTAGAATGAATAAATGTTTGAGTTTGACAATATAGATGATAATTACAAAGATTTACAAACAAGTTGTTCGCCCCGGTTTCGCCCGCTGTTCAATTATATGCTATGTCACTCACTTAGCGCAGCTTTCTAATGGTGGAAGAATTTTTGAAATCGGTCCAGTAGTTTTTGTGTGAAAACATTACAAACATACGTTGAAATACACAAATGTTTCATCTTATTATGATATTAAATGTGTTATTGCATATCATAAAACCACAGTATTAATTAAATTGGTCCACCATTGAACCTAAAAATTCAATTACGATTAAAGGTGTTTCATGAATGAATGAAACGGTCGTTCAATTTCGTAACGTGAGGACACTTTGTTTAAAATTAAACGACTTTGCCTTGTCGCCCTATTGGACATTACAGCTAGGGTTGACACAAATTTGACGCTGTCGTTTATTTTTGTTTTCATTGTTCGACAAAAATATACACGACTTTAGTAACCCTGATAATTTAACATTCAGTGAGTGCCAGTAAGGTTTTAATCAATATATGCGATAAGCAATATCATTAGGAGTGGCGTTAGGTGTGGCTGTGTAATCTCTTCTGAGGGAATAATTTATTAATTTTATTTATTATTGTTATACCTATAGGGCTGAAACAATTTAATAATCTTTTTATATATAAAAATTTTTCATGTCACTATGTTAGTTATCATACTCTTCTGTAACGTCTGGACCGATTATCTTACCGAGAATCGGCCAGCATCTATTCCTCATACCCCTAAATGATAAGAGTAAGATAGAACAGCGATTGGTCAGCTAGTGTACTGATCATTTTACTGAAATTTTATTCAGGGCTACTATAAGATTTTGTTCTATAAAAATTTAGTTTTATCCTTTTTTTGTGATAGAGCAGGCAAGCGAACAGACGGGTCACCTGATGTTGTGTGCTCCACGTCGTCCAGTTGCACCCACAATACCAGGGGTACGGTGTGTGTGTTGCCGTCCTTTAAGAAAGGAGTAAGCTCTCTTTTTGAAGGTCCCCATATCGTAAACGTTATCCTATATAAAAGTAATTACCAATCTTTAAAACGATATCGTGTTGATAGCGATATAAGTAGTATAAGTAGTAAGAAATATAATTATATTTTTACTTCCCTCCAAAATATGGGTATTACAGTAATAAATGGAATAATGCAATAGATATAGGGTAATCAAAAACTAAACAGATCTGATATTATTACATTGCATATAAATTCTACTTCCTAGAATTTCAATTTACTCTCAATTTGATTCAAATCTGTATGGGATTATACAAATTATAATGATCAAAAGTGAAACGTAATGTTAAAACATAATTATACGAATGAAACGGCGCAGCCAAATTAAGAACATCCTCATAATTTTAATTAATGATAACATAAATTTACACGGGCATAACACATGTAAGAACCCTCGACATATAAAGCTATTCATTGCCTTTAAAAACATAGTAACAAATAATTTATTGGAATTATAAATTTTATGTCAACATAAAACGTTGAGGGCAATTACTAATTACCTTCCTAAACATTTTTACGAGCTCCGAGTTTAATTTTTAATTAAAGTTAAGCGAGGTTAATTGTGAATGCGATTATACAGCAGATTAGGATGTGATCGGGCATCATTTGATGTTGGAAATGAGTTTATACAGGGGTTCTTGAACTTTATTTATTCTATCTCTCTCCTTGGAGTTTGCAGTTAGTATAAGTATGGAGTTATTTAAATACTCGTTATTGTAGCGCAGTGGTGGCTTAGTGGTTAGGACCTCGTACTTAAAGCGAAATGTGGGGGTTCAAGACCGCAAGTAGTCCATCTCGGACGAGCGTGCAAAAAATTAAATGATTATTCACATCAATACTGTACAAACGGTGAATTGTGGGTCCTGTGAAGAATTAAAAGTTCAACTCGCACTTGGTCAGCGTGGTGGATTTTTGCCTGAACTAATAAGGCTGTGTTCGTGCAGTGGGAAAATGATGATGATGATGAAAATTAAGTGTGCCGCGCCTAAATTCTTCATTTATTATTTTGATTTAAGTCACTACAATCCAAAAAGTAGTGTAGTTAATGTAGTCCTGAGAGTAAAAAATTGTTTATCTAAAACTCTGAAAGTACGTAATTAATTTATAAAACTTTTCGTTGGTGAAATGTAGTTTTGACTTTGAATAACATAAGACAATCGGGTTCACCCACGAGAGTAATAAGGTCACAGAATATTGAACTAATGTAGAAAACTTTATCATATTGGAGTTTAATTTTTGTTGTTTTTCAAGTGGCCTTTAACATTGGATGGGAAGATTTATCTGAGTTTAGTTGTAATTGTAGTGTTTTTTATGACAAAGCAAGCAAACAAAGAAGTGGTGAGTCGACGATATTTTAGTGTTTTTATTTTTTAATGTTGAGTCATCAACAATATAAAATGAAATAAGATGCAATAATTTTAAGCATAAAAATTCTTAATTTCTGAATATTATTATACCTTTAGCTATTCAGATTAATGTAAAAAATTCGCCTTTAAAATGAAGCGAATAAAATTATGATGAGTAAGTACTTTTTCTTACGGATAATATAAAACTTTCATTAGAATCTTATTAGTAGCCGTATTAACGCTTTAGCAGGTAATTTAGCTCTTTTTCATCCAGCTTTTTATAGGTTATTTACGTAAGTTATTAATTTAGTTTTTTAAATTTACAGTTCTGAAGCGGCAGGAGACTTATAAAACCTCATTTGTTGAATTTCCCTCAATTCTTTCACAAATCGTGTAGTTTTTTTTTACTTTTTTTTACACATACACAACATTTGGAGAGGCATAAGGTCGATTGCAGACCTTACGTGTCTACAAATGGAATGCCGACTTCAAATTTGAAAGACATTAAGAAAGTCTCCCTGTGACCACGCTCGCTGTAAAGTGTTCGAAACGTCGGGTTAATAATATAATGAATAAATCGCGTTTAAAATCCGTTAAAAAATTTTTAATTTCTAAATGTATATACTTGCGTGAAATCAAACACAAAGAAATACTAGAGATTAAGAAAGGATTGACTAGAAGAATAGAAATAGAACTGGCAAGGGAAAGGAAAAGGATAGGGGCCATGTATTTTATTAAGTTTTTACACACGGGATTATATATAATATGATATAGCTTTACGTTAATATCTACGCTTCGGTGTAAATACAAATGCTTTGCTGGCTATCTGTTGATGACGCTAATGAAACGCGGGAACGTCAATTAGAAATTTGTTAAACCAACGTGACGTCATACGGAATTCGAAATGGGGAAACGATGTGACGTTGCTTATTGGTCATTTGTAATTAATTAAGATTTGTGGCATTTAATTGTATTTTTTAATCATATGATTGCTATGGTTTCGTTTTCTGTTGGTGATTTTACTTCATAAGTTTTTTCTTTAATCTCCATGTATGTCTGTAGGTATACCAACATGTAAAGCACACAATATAACTCTTTATTGAGATCTTTATTGAGATTGGGAACGGTTTCCTATATTTGGAAACAATTTCATGCAAATTAAATTATTATTTATTTGACATGAATATGAGCGGGCGAATTAGTATTACATTGTGAGAATCCCTCTCAAATTATTAGTATATGAAAGTGTGAAGGTCAAGGCTTCCCAGTCCTTTCCTAAATTTATTTCATCTACTCTTTATCAGTAAACATCAGAGTTTTTTGGAAGATAGATAAGAAAGCTTTCGATAAAACATTAGATTTATGTTCCATACGATATATTATGTTATTTTACAGACCCAAATGTAAATTTAGGTACCATAGTAACTTCAGAAAGGAAAATATTGCGTTTCAACAACCTTTCTGGTAGCTAAAGTGGGGTGTGAATATTCTCGTAGCTCTTGTGGCTCGTAGCGCTACGTCGTAGCGTATGGCATTTCTACGAGCCGTAGACAATCTCGCTTTTATTTTGACAGTACGAATTGTTGTATTTTCGTGACGTATTGTGGAAATGAAATAACATTTTTTTAATTAAATATGTACGAAACTATTGGAATATTTTTGTAATTTGTTAAAGACATTTTCGTTATGTTTTTTAATTGAAATAAATTTTGAACTTTTCTGTATATAGACCTTCAAATTTGAATGTGATGGTTAATCATTAATGCAGTATTCAAATTTTTCGTTGTTACGGATTCATAATTTAAAAAAGTTAACAAAAAAAGGATGTTGTTAACGAGTAAATAAGAAAGTTGATCGTATTTTTTATGTTTATTTTTAAAGGGGACCAAGAGTTATTATATTATAAACTCGAGATTGCGTACACAAAGTTACATTGTAATTTATATTGAATATTTATGGAGGTTTCATCTCCTTTTTTTCAGAAACACATTAATCTCCACAGCAGCTTTATATTAAACTCGCTAGCCCTGGTATCACCTGCATCAGACTTAAAAAATCTGCTAAATAAACAAAAATATTCCGCAAAAATGTCGTCCTTAAATCACATTATAAACTCTCTTATCGAATAAACCCCATTCTTCGTACACACCAGCTAATTCACTTCTAGTCTGAGTATTATAACAAATGCTAAATAAACGGAGCACGTACGGCACACAGCACAGCGCCGGCTGTAGCTTGTATAAGGCTCACACTAGCTGGTAGTTCTCATTTGATCAAAACGGTAATATCATAATATTTAAAAATATATTTAAAGTTTTTAAAGAAAAATTATCACATTCGTATCGCGTATTTTGCCAAACCGTAGCAACGACTAGCCGGCCAACGGCCACCCGTGATCCCGCCTCAGCAATCGAATTTCTTCAACTCTTTCGGTTATATGTGCCTAGGGGCACCTCACGCCATCTATTGAGATGTTTAAGAACCATCTCAACCAATATGAAACCTTATTTTAATGATTACAATATGGATGGAACGCGGCCATTGTTAAATTTAATTATTGGTTTTATTATTTAATTCTTAAAGAAATTTAATCATTTCTATGCTTTAAAAATATCTCATTTATAAAGCATTGCAAAGCTATAAAACGAAAGATTAAATAATTCAATCATTCCTTACGTGTACTTTGTATAAGTTTGGACAATTTAGTTTCATGACTTTTGTTCTACTAATCAGATGAATATCTATGAATACAATACATTCTTTTAAATGAAAATAGGTGTCATCTGTTGCGTTTTATAATTTGGCGCCTTTTACGATCTGGCGCCTAGAGCCAGCACCCCACTGCGGCACCCCAGAACCGGCACTGGCAGAGCGTATTTGCAAAGTTTGACCATTAACGAAACAGCTTATAACTTATTCACTATATAGTCGAAAACGTTGGCTCCAGCGATATCCGCCCTTTTTCACTGAATTATTTAATAACTAGATCGTAGGGCGATGTTCAATTAATTTTAAAAGCGTTCGGGAAGTTTTATAGTCATTTTTAATTGGATTTTGAGGTAAAATGAACATGTTAAGGTAACAAGCATGTTTTTAATGTGAATCAACATAATAATAAGAGACATAAAATAAAATTTTGGGATATTTAGGATCGAAATATACCTTATTATATTTTGATATTTTCTTCAATCTTATATAAAAATTATACAAAAAACCCACGGCAATCTCGACCACTTAAAATGATTATAACTAAAACGTAAAAGGCTATAAATCGTGAATTATAAGAGAAACCGCCAGGTATCGCGATAAAAGTATCTCAAATCCGATATAAGTCTAGCGAATAAAGTCATTGCCTTGTAACCTGGATGAACATAATCCGATTACTTACTAGCCGTCCCATTTTCTCCTTCACTACGTGTAGCGTGAGGGACGTATATTATTTTGTCGCGTGCTTTTTTACACGCTTTTTATTAGCTTCACCTCTATGTTTGTTTGTAACCGACTTCTTTGGGCGCGATTTTGACCCACTTTAAACGGCCAGATTTCGTTCAAACTTTGTAGATTTATTGAGGACCGATGACAATACACTAATTTGATAAAATTATTCCATTTTTCAATTTGCAAAATATGATAAAAGCGTGTTTTTTAGTTTTTTTTAACTATTATAATATATTATTGTCTTATTATTTATATATATTAGTATGTGGAAATTAGGTCGGATATGATACTCACTAGATAGAAGCAAAGTTGCTTTCGGCGTGTGTATGTATGTATGCTTTGATTTTTAAAAGTATTACCGCGGGAATAAGCGACTTTATTATACCTTATAATTTTTATGCTTTAACCATTTTAAAGAATGTTAATTAATCACTTACTTAGTCGATTAACAGCGAAGAGATGAGAGAGAGAGTGCTATATAAAACTAAAATTTAAATTTAACAAAGGCCGAGTTCCATCGATACGATATTGTAATAATGGAAATAATGAGAAATTTTTAAAGTATAGAAAAAATTTGATCACGAGGCGGGATTCGAACCCACGTATTTTTGCCAAACCATAGCAACTCCTCGCTTCTCGGCCACCCTTGATCCCACCTCTCTATTCTAAAATTTGGGGGTGTCATTGGGGGGATTCACCGTGCTGGTTTCCTCACGGTGTTTTCCTTCACAGTTACGAACCGTGGTGATGAAAATAATATGCAGATAAAATGAAAAATCAATTTATATCATCGGGTCCTTCGCGCGTCAGGACTCGAATTACGGCTTTTGATTCAAGCCAAGATCCTAACCACTGAGCTACCGCTCCTCACTTTTGTCAAACAAATTTTACTAGATGTCATTAAACTGATATCCCTAATGAGTCTCATTAACGGTTAATTTTGAACATATAATTAATTGTAGTATGTGACAGTTGATCGATTGTATGATTTTGTTTGATATTTGATCATTCCGTTGTAGGAATTTTGACACGTAATTATCTTAATATATAAAAATACAGTGTCAGATGTATGTTCCTAATGAACTCTTCGCCAACTCAACCGATTATGATGTGTAATTTTGTCCAACTTAAGATTTCTATTTCGATTAATTATCCCAATATTTATAATCTCAATATTTTTAATTATTACTCAGCCACAGCAACGCGTGGCCGGGTATGCTAGTAGTGTTATAAACACCTTCATAAAAAATATATAAATAGAATAAGAAATATAATAATAGGACTAAGGTTTTCGTAGAAATAAACAGCCGTACGAAAAAGATCAAATGCCTAAAATTTAACCGACTTGAAAAACAAAAAGTTTCTCATTTCGACTGTATTTTTGGCCTCTGAGAATTTCAATACACCAATGTATATAATACTCGTATGTTATTACATACTAAATTAATAAAAATGTACTATTATATATTACTTATAAAATAAAATATTATATTATTAAAATACAAACAAACATTGCGAACATTTGTCCTTCCACCATTTGTGTCGACCAAAAAAAAAAAAAATATATATATATATATATATATATATACATTACACTTCAAATCTAGTTTCAAGTCAAGACCCCCAACATCGCCGCAGACTCTTACGCTAAAATCAAAGACTGGATCTACTTTAGAAAATCTTTACATTCAAAGGACTGCTGAGAAATATCCCTTTGAAGTTGGATAAGTACGGAGCACTTACTGGGGACCTTTTCATTAATCTATAGTGATTGATCTTATTAATATCATTTTTGTGCAACTCAATTAATTAATTTATCTTTGAATTCAAATATTAATTAGCGATTGCTAATAGAATGACGTGCGAAGACATTGGAAGATTAAATAATTGGAAGGTTCGTTAAGTAGGTAACTAATGTGTGAATGTGATACGTTATACAAAGGTAAGTGTGAGTGTGTGTGTGTATTATTTGTGGATTATGAAGTAACTATTAGTAAATTTACACTTAATTTAAAACACAAGCAAACGCGTTTCTTGATATTTATTTATGTGTTTTTAAATAAATATATTTTCAGCGTTTATTCAGATATCTATGATTATATAGTTTAACGTTATTAAGTTTGACTTTGAAGAGAACAATATAAAAACTAGTCAAGTTCGAGTTGGTCTCGCGATTCTTGCCAACTGTTGTTTATCCTCGATTTCCTATTATACGTTGTTATAGCGGCTAATTCATCATCTCCGATAATTTCATCCGTGTTTATAATACGGTACATTAGATACAGCGTGGTGACAGACGGACAGACAATCATACACATGGACAGAGAAGTCCTAGTAATAGGGTCACAAGCTTGGGATATGGAACAAAAGATTAGACCTTTAAAACAATTATTCAAAAGGTAATTGAGTTTTGAAATTAATTAAAAGGACTACTTCAAAAGCGCTATTTAAAAAAAATACTTCTGCATTTCCGAAGTTTTGCTCCTTAAAAATTCGCATGGACATGCCAATGAAATGGGGAAAGTTACATTTGTACTATTTAGTCCGATTCGGCACGTGTAACTGTATTGTTCAGATTTCGGATGAATTTCAGCGTTCTCGCGTTATTTGATTATGGAACTAGTTTCAAGGCATTATCCCCTTGTCAAGAGTACTAACTTCTGAAGACCTAAGAGAATTCAGTTTAATAAATAAGAATTATCATTTATATGTATGAGCTTATCAAATAATAGTCTCTCGTTTATTACTTGCGGTCCCAGTATACGCTGTTCTGCTTTACTCTTATCTGTTAGTGGTGAGAAAAAATAGATGTTGGCTAACCTAACCTAACCTACCCGATATTCACAAAAAATCCAAAAAACACCGGTCCACCCTTTCTGAGAAGTATGGAAACTAATACTGAGGCACGAATATTGTATATATACATACATAGAAATAAGTAGGGATTATAATTATGTAGATTAGATAGTAAAGATAGAATAAATCGTATAATTTAATTATGGAGCAGAGATATTGACAAAGGTTATCATATTACGAATTTATCAAAGATCATATTACGAAGAAGATCATAACCTTATTCCTTAAAATATGGCATAAAAAGTCACTGATTTGATAATATAATAATTTTGTATACTCAAATAATAATAGCTTTTAGCAGTAATATAGGTTCAAAAAAATATGTTTTTACAAAAAAATCCATTGTTATAATGGCACACTAGCTGTAATCCGTGGCGTCACCCGCCTGGTACTCGGGTAAAAAGTAGTCTATGCTAGTCCAGACTATTACCTATTTCTGTACCAATCTTCATACAGATACGATAAGCTATTTTCGCGTGAAGTTGTAACAAACATCCATACGTTTATCAATACTTACAAACTTTCGCGTTTATGATAGTAGAATATAACATTGCTATACAAAAATAGCTTTTAAGAATTTCATACTTTACCGTTACATTGGAATCATGTTACCGTAGGGAGATATAAACAAAAAGATTTCCATTATAAACGCGTGAAAAAACTGCGCGAAAAACTTTGTTTAATACGCAACCCGTAATTTAGCATCAATGAAAAACTTTGAATCAGTTTCCTGAATGTAAAAACCGTTACGTGGAAACTGTAAATCGCATATTTCCCGCCAAAAGCTGTTTTATTTTACACACGGTGCTTTGTTGCTAACGCGTGTACCGTGGAGCTCGCAATTTTTACCCAAATTGCTCTAGGAATTTCGTAAATGCCGACATTGGATGTTTTGCTCTCTTTCCTTTGACTTTAGAAAGATATTACGCTTGTCCTTGCATGTATTAAGCATCAATTGAAATAATAATACTTTATCTTTTAAAGGATTTTTTTGGATTTTTACGTTGGTCTATTAATGACGTATTAAGAGTGTTAGAACAATTTGTATTATTTAGATTTTTCTTTATCAGTTTGAAGCGAAATATAATAGTATTTTCTTGTGTTTGATTTTGCGAGAGCATTATACATTTAGAAATTAAAGACTTTTTAATGCTAGACATATTAGGAGAGTATCGCTCGCGACGCTCGCTGTAAAGTGTTCGATACGTCGGGTTAATAAAATAATGAATAAATCGTGTTTAAAAGTCTTTAATTTCGTAGCGAAACATAATGATTTTATATTACTTCTGATGAGCATCGAGTGTATTGCTAATGTGTTGCTAAGATAATTCAAGAAGCAAAAACTAGGCAAAATTTGTCGTTGTGACCTAAGATAAAAACTTAAGAAAGTGTATCCTATGTCACTCTGTGAAAATTCAGCTTTGCGCCTTTATAAAGGTGAAAGAGTTTTTGAAAATGGGTGAAGTTGTTTTGTTCTGAATTTTTGAAAATGCATTAATTCAAAAGTGTGTTTGTTTATTATTCTCTAGCGTCCCAACGGAGTGGTTATATGTAATCATTTATTGTCTGGATTAAGTTGCCGCGATGAAATAAATCATTTCCATGGAAATTTTCAAGAAACGAAGCGAAGCGAAGGCGATGCTGCGGGCGGGAAGTTGCTTATTAATAATCCTACTAACATAATAAATAAATGCGAAAGTTTGTAAGGATGTGTGTGTGATTGTTGCTCTTTCACGCAAAAACTACTGAACCGATTGCAATTGATTTGGTACGTAGATAGCTGGATAACTGGAATAACATATAGACAACTTTTTATATAAATATTACAACGGGATACGGCCTTATACGGGTGAAACCGCGGGGCGCAGCTAGTATAAACATATGTTTATATTAATTAAAGACAACAATACAACATGTTGTACTCGTATACACACTATAAGGTTTCACAAATGTCTGATTTACCAGATTGTAGCATCATTCACGTTTTTAATTATAATACGAATAAGATAAACGTGTGCTTTAAACGATAAAAGTTTAAAGCAATTTCCTAGAAAACTTTTTTTGATATTACTTCCTAGAATAGCGGGAATATATTATGGTTGTAATAATTAAATGGCAGATTTTATGAAATAAATTTATTAATAACTAGACGCTCGTCCTGGCTCCGTCCGGATATCAAAATTCCTGTTATATCCCAAGGGAGCATTTAATCGGGATAAAAAGTATCCTATCACCCAAGTCAGCTCATACCCTGTCTGTGTACCAAATTCCATCAAAATCCGTTCTGTAGTTTCAGCGTGATTAACGGACAAACATCCAAACAGACAAACTTTCATATTTATAATAATAATGTAATAGTATGTAGTATGAAGTATGATTAGGGCTTAACATTTTAGACGTCAAAGTGAAAATAATTCATAATCACGATCGTTTAATCAAAATATCTACCCACCTACCTAATATTATTCATCGAATCATTTTTATCCCTATAATCTATATCCAATACGAAATCCGAAATAAATTTAACAATATATAGCGACAATTGAATTTAGAAATACAATACAGTTTCAATTGTGGTTTCCAAAAAAGAAACTAACACAAGCGATTATGTGAATAGTAGTGTGCTTTTGAATAATGTGTTGAGCAATAATTTCATTGAATTGTGTTAACCATTCGCGTTAAAATATAGTTTCAATGAAGACTGAGACTATGCTGTACAAATATTTTGAATAGATATTTCATTAAATATGATAATAATATGATTAAATGAGAGAAATATTGCATAAAACCAACCACAGGATGAGTATTCTTAGAGTTGGAAATGTTGTTTTAAGGCTGCATTATGAAACTATACTACTCGTAATATTATAAAGCTGAAGAGTTTGTTTATTTGAACGCACCAATCTCAGGAACTACTGGTCCGATTTGAAGAATACTTTTAGTTTTAGATAGCCCATTTATTGAGGAAGGCAAAAGGCTATACGCAATGGGCAATACGTACCACGGGGGAACGGGGGGCGGACCGCTAGTTTTTGATAAAATCGCTTAATAGTAGAAGTTTTAGACATTACCCCTGCAAATGATCATGGACGGTGGTGGCCACTTACCATCAAGCGACACCAGCTCGGTGCTACGATAGCAAAAGGTAAAATAACGAAAAAAACTATTATGAACGTTAATACAAACGGAATAAAGAACATTATTACATTGTACGGGATATAATAAACGTTTCTATTCATGTTGTACCTTAGAAAATAAACCAAGTAATAATAATTCACTATAAAATACATCACTATACCGAGTTAGTGGAAGGTGAGCGTTAAAATGATATAGCAACACATTTATTCATATTTATGATGAAAACAAGTTTGTATCGCTGGGAACAGAGCATTTTATAAATACCTTATTCATGTTACTAGTGCTTAGATGAACATAATTCAAGGAATTTATGTAATTTCGCGAAATGTTCCAGTGTTTGAAAATGAAAATATGTGATTCAAATTCATATTATCATTTCCTTTTAGTAAATAGAAATGGCTTTGTATGGTGATAGTGATATTATTTTGAATATTATATATATTACATTTGAAGTTGTTTTTGTTTAATTTTGCTGTGGGAGTCGAGCACATTATGGCACAAATTGGGCCAGCTCGCACCACGGGGAAGTACCAGACCCCAGAGAAAACAAAGGGTGGGGCAGCTGGAGCCATTTCCTTTTTATCACCTTTCCCAATCCTTTCCAGTCATCAATCCTCTCCTTACCCCTTTCCTCTTAAAAGCGGGCAACGCATTTACAGAGGCTTTATCTCAGCGAATACTCATGGGCGGTGGTGATCGCTTACCGTAAGCCGAACCGCCTGCTCAGTTGCCCGCTTATGACATTAAAAAATCTTCTCAATTTATTAAACATTTGCATGCTATAAAACTAAACGTTAGATCGTTTAGGTAGGGACATTCAAAGTTTCAAAGTTTATATTCCACCATAAACTAATTTAAAACTCCCAAATAGCATTATATATTACAGAACGCAGAACAAAACTCCCTATTTATCATTACACGTACCGTCGAGTTACAAAAGCTGATTGTTTGCTTCCAACGCGAAATTGTTAATCCCAAACACAAAAGACTCGCGTTTCAGATAGGACAAGTGCTAAATATGGCTCTCGTGAACACGCCTGAGATAATACGATACCGAATATGTATATAAAGGGATAGGGGTTCATGTCAATAACAATAGTTTTTTTACTTATTGTTTTTTTACTTATTTAACAGTTACATTTGTTCTTTTCAGGCAAAAACGAAGGAGGTTGGAGGTTTGTTATTTGATAGCCTCGTGGGTTTTTAACCAATTGCCTTGTTTTATTCTTTGTTGATAGGAAATTATGGTTATTTGTCCAGTATTATGATTTGAACTACCCTAGTACCCAAGTGACGTCAATAACCTTCTTTTAAGAAATTAAATATTTTCGGATTGTACTATTAATGTATGTTATCAATAATTGTTTTATTTATTTATTTGTTTATTTATAATATGTCGCGTAGTATGAAGTTAAATTGCTTTCTATTTTATTAATCCGATATCAAATGCAAAGTCTAAAAGGAATTATTATAATAGATATATATCGACTGTAAGTATCATATTTTCATTTTGCCGAACTGAAACTGAGATATACATTAATTTCTCTTTTTACCTTTAATGTATACTATTTTATACACAATGAAGCACATATTGAGTAGAAATACCTTTAAAAACAAGCTTATAAATTCTTAAAGGTGGATCGTAACGAGTTCGGCTTTTTGGTTAGACACTAGATTACAGGCACACAAATACAGAAGGAATTTGCTAGATTTAGTTTAAGCTAGGTGTTAGAGAATAGATGATGGCTTTCCACAAACACGTTCTCACGGCTAATGTAAACCATTCGGCTATTTTCAAATAAAACCCTGTTTCCTGTTAAAGCAGAAATGTATAAATACATTCACTCATTCCACTACATGTTTTTTCTGCCATACAATGTTTTGTTATTCCAGATTCAAGTTTATAAAGTGCTAGTAACTCCCGGCTCCAGACGGGTGAAGCCGGGATAAAAACAAAATTGAATACGTAGCCTAATTTAATTAATAACAAGAAATTAAATATATGAACTCAAATTTAATGTGGCTTTTAATTGGTAACAGACCTTTCAAAATCGGATCGATAGATCCAGAAATTACCTGTTTTATCCCATGAGAGCATTTAATCGGGATTAAAAGTATCCTATCACCTCAGTCAGCTTATACCCTGTCTGTATACCAAATTTCATCAAAATCTATCCAGTAGTTTCAGCGTGATTGACGGACGAACATCCACACAAACAAAACTTTCACATTTATAATAGTGTGATTATTATTTAACATGATTACCGAGTTTAAGCTTCACGTTTGAGGATAAATAACTTTATTAAGGTCCTTTGTGTGATGGACAATTTATCCATGCTAATCATTATACAACACATATACATGTAACATTCGTTTACTGATTGGATCTCCCCACACATTGCGACAAACAGAGTTGAAGTGATTTTTCAATTCAGACACCAAGGAATAAGGTAGCTTCTTCTTGTTTTCAATAGCTCACTGCTAGGGCCACGTTGAACTAGGGTAAAAAGCAGTCTATAATAAATGTTGAGGATTTATTTCTCCTACCAATCAATGATATATCATTTTAATTCAGTAATACTTTCAAAATTTCTATTGATAGTTTCTAAAATTAATAGCAGTACTATGTAAAAAACAGAAGCACCTGGAAAAAATACCTGGGTCGATGTAACTTAGGCCTGGTTTTGAAAGTAAAAATCTAGCAACACTTAAAGCTGGATAACTAGACTAACCGACGAAAAATAGCCCACAGAACGTCTGAGCGAGGCAAGAGTATTCAAATTAGCGGCAACAAAACTTATTTTCTTTGTTTTTATTTTACGCCGTAAAATTTGCCGCTTTAATATTCACGATTGTACTAAAGACTCTGAATATATGAGTTGTTTCTTATATTTTTTACCGTTTTCTATATCAAGAATTTGTACTTTAAATAATATACCAACGATTGAATGTAGAATAATTTACGAACGTCTCTTTGTGGTATGTTAATCAAATGCCTTGGGCCGTCGGTTCATTTGGAATAATGTTTTGAAAAGACGTGATTACTAAATAAGGAAAAATGCTCTTGTACGTAAATATATACAATATTAACAACGGCAAAATTGGAATGTTTCTCGACGTGGATTAATAAGTGACATTGGATAACAGGATTGCTTTGATAAATGTCTTTGATTTGCTTGAGGCTAATTTTAAATTATAATGTTCGAGTTTTTCTGTTATATTTACGAGACAATAATGAATGCGGTGTGATAAAATTTCAAAACTACGTAAGTCGTATGTTTTGATAAGTTAATTGCTAAGATGATTTTAAAATTGTAATTTATCAAATTATATTTGTTTTATATGGTTTAGCCAACAATTATTTACACCAACAAAAATAATAAAAAAAACACAAACAAATTCACGTAACAGTGCAATAATTAATTAAAGGCTAAATATCTCAGAACATATTTTTTGGTATCAATAAATTCTACTTAAAAAACTTCGTTACTATGCTATTTTAACTCCATATCAGATTTTGAGTATAATTTAATTATTAGACGAAAATTGAATTTATTTATTTATCCAATAAGTAGTTACGTAATTATTCATCTATATAATGAATCCTCATTTCCCTTGGTCACCCTATCACGCGTGAACGGCTGGACCGATTTCAAAAAGTCTTTTACCGATTAAAAGCTGCAATTGCACTGATAATGACATAGGATATATATGTACCACGGGAGAAACCGGGACGAATAGCTAGTTAGTACATAAAGATCGTGCTTACTATCAAAGGTACTTCTAAAACTATACTAATATATTTTTTGTTTGTTTGTACCCTAATGGCTCTGAAACTACTGAATCGATTTTGATATTTCTTTCACCAAAAGCAAGCTACATTATCCCGAACTATCATATAGGATACCTTTTATCCCGGAAATGTACTACGGGCGAAGCCAGGGCGAACAGCTAGTTGATTATAAATTCATTCTTTCACCTACCACTCTGGCTATAATAACCACTGTTTAAAATGAAGTGGCGAATCACGATTTCGCAACGAAATTGCATTGCATCTTTAGCTCGGTGCATTATCTGACGGGTATTGGAGCCGCAGAGCTACGTGACCTGACGTATCGAGTGAGCGAGATCACTTTAGTGTATTCTGTAATGGAGCGAATTCAAGTTTCAATCAAGATTTGACGAAAATAGTTCGGCATTTGAATCTTTTAGGCGATGTCAACGAAGAGTCTATAACGAGATAATTTTTCAAATGGGCATAATGCTTTGTGTTTTATTTTGGTAATGGTAAATGGAAATCCGGGGAATGTTGTCGCTTAATAACCACATGACAGTTTTTTGGTATCATTGCTGTGTTGCTATTACTTAATACGTAGAATTAAAACATAAAATTTATAGGATTAAAAGGAGCAACTACAGAGTTTCTTGCCGTTATGACGATTTAAAAGTGTTTTTATGAGAAGTCTAATTAAATAAATAAATGATTGAGTTTGAGTTCAAGTAACGAGTTAATACTGATGTATTGGTCACATTAGTCCAAAGATAAAATTTTCAATCTTAATGCCTCTTTTATTTTTTTTAATTTAGTGACAATCAAACATTTCAATTAAATGCCTGAAACACAATATCCGAGCACTGAAGTACACTTGTTAATGTATAGTAAATTTACAGCAGTTTTAGAGCACCCACTAGTATATTATACACAATAACTATAATAAAATATAATACTCAAAACTTCCATCGAGGCCTAATGCCTAAAATGCCTGCTAATTAAGTAGATAACTCGAGCTGGGGGAATATTGGCTAACATCATTCATGTTGACAGAAAAAGTAGACAAAAAATACAGTCTGTCTTGCATCGGACTATAGAGTTTAAGATTAGGATATAAAAGCTTTTATTAACTAGATCCGGATAACTCCGCCCCGGCTCCACCTGGGTAATCGATTTTAAATTTATTTTTACATTTATTACCCTAATACAAGCAGAGAGAAAATCCATTAAAATCCGTTCAGTCATTCTTGAGATAAAAGGTGTAAGTTACACGATTGTCTTTTATATATGATATATAGCTATATATAGATAGATCAAGTATACAGTTAGTATCATATGAAAACTCTTTTAGAGCATTCTTTAATTTTTATATAGTTTTTAACAATACTTATATTAAAAACATAAATTTATTTTCCAATAAAAGTAGCTATCGATATTTTTCATGAAGTTTCATCCCAAAGGCAACTCTCAAAGCATAGTGGTCAAGTTAGTTAAATAAATATTTAATTACATTTGGGCTTTAGGGAGCCGAATCGCGTCAATGTTTTTAAAATTATCAACGTGCTTCGTTGATTAAAATTGCACCCCAGGAGAAGCTTCCATATTATTTTGGGCATTGCATTAACATCGCTTTCCCATGCGGTAAAGTTATTTTGCCTTCCCCAATATATGGTTAGGTAGTATCTATTGACAGACTTTATTTAATAAACAATTAATTAATCTTGGTACAGTTTAATAACTGGAAAATTAACATATTTATTATGCATTTGTTCTAAGAAGGTACATAAATCTTCGTGCAATGTAGCGAAATAAAGAATGTATGTATGAACTAGTTGTGTAACGATTAAATATTTATAGAACTTCAAACTTCTTACGCCAGCGCTGGCCTATTGTTCAATGGACAGGTTTAGATTTCTATAGTAAGGTCAACACGGCGAGATAAAAAAAGCGTAGTATAGTCTCGGTAGGTTATATACGGTTGGTATATTTTCATCATCATTTTCAGCCCATTATATGTTCCCACTGCTGGGACACAGGCCTCCCATTAGGGTTCAGGCCATAATCCACCACGCAGGCCAAGGTCGGGTTAGCAGATGTCACATGTCATCGAACTTTTTGATTGTTTGATATACCGGTTTCTTCATGATTTTTTCCTTCACCGTTTCGAGCAGTGGTGATGTTATGCAGATAAATTTTAAAATCAATCTATTTCCTGTACGCTCGCTTGGTTTCGACTGCCTGACTTGTCGATATTAAGTCTTCGGTCGTCCCCACTGACCCACCACTGCCAAGTATATACGAAATTTCTATATTCCATTTAATACCAATGAAAACTTACTTCAATGGAATAATTGACGAAACACTACTCTGACGAATTCAAAGATCAATAATTAATAATAATCCATATTTCCCCTTCTAATATTATAAATGTGAAAGTAACTTTGTCTGTCTGTTTCTTGTTCATGCAGCAGTCATAATCGATGATTAGGATGAAATTATGTCCAAAGATAATTATTATAGCCGAGAAAAAATATAGAATATTTTTTATCCCAGATATCCCACGAGAACGGAAACTATGTGATTTTGGAAAGCTAGTTTGATAAACAAATTATAATGTTGTCACATATTACTCAATGTTAAACATCTTCATCTAAAATCCAGTATCTTCTATCATTAACGTAATGTATGATGGAGGATAGGTCAGCTTAATGTTTACTAAGCATGTGAAGCCTCACGTGACTCGGTTGGAATTTGAGACGGTGTTTCAAAGTTTTACACGAAAAGTTATAATTTAAAGTGCTTTTCAAGTAAAGAAAAGAAAAGAGGTTGGAAAGCAACACCTGATTTGTATTAGAACCACACTGTACTCTGAACACACTATAACGATCGCTCGCTCAATACCAGATGATGGAAGATGTTCATGCATTGAAAAAAGAGTGATGTGTGTGTGAGTGATGAAAAAATTCCGTGTCCCCCAGGGGGGTTTCTCTCATCGATTTTCTTTACGGACACGTAGGTAATCAGCCTTCTGTGTGCTGCCAGACCGAAAATTTATTTTTTGTGCGTCGCCACCGGGATTCGAAACCAGGACCCTTTGGTTCTACGCTCACGCGTTAACTACTATACCAAGGAGGCAGATCCTTTTTTTAATATAATGATATTTAATTTTCAATCTGTTTATGTCATTTTTGTTAAAATACAGGTAAACATAATATGTTGAGATCCTCATCTATCTGTAATTTGTCTACAACGACACGATTGTAAATTTGTGAAAAATATTTTTTTGTCATTCTTGTGTAAGTGTATTTTCGCAAAAAATATAAAATACAATGTCTTGTTTTGTTATATATGCCTGCTAGTTTAAACGATAAAGTTTGAACCATTTTTTCTTGGGGGGGGTCGTGAGACAGGGATGACCACCGAACTTGAAGTAAAGCACCTACTAATTCCTCTACACATAAAAAATAAATTGTACCCTGAGTAACGCAAGCTAAGGCCTAAGATATGTAACATTTATATATATTATAATTTTCATGTTTGAGATAAATCAATGGCTTGACAGCCTATCGTCCCTACATAGGCTTTTTACAGCGATTCAACATCTCATACCCTTGAGAATAGCTTTGATTTCTATAAACTCTTTACAAAATCAGTGTTCTTTCAGATATTTTATAATAATGAATTCACAATTTTAATATAACATGATTCAAATGCACTTGAAAAAAGTCTACTTAGTTATGTAAAACATATTTCGATTTTTGAGGCTGCGTTTCAAAATTGCTGCTACGCTATTGGAGATAACTTATCAGCTGTTGCCCGGTCTTAATAAATTTTCATGTTACAAACTTCCATCCCCTATATTTATCCTCTTGGGGATAGAATTGATCAAAATCCTTTAGTTATTTTCAATATTAAAAAAAAACTTGACAAACACACACACATACACACACACAAAAATAGACACACAGACACACACACACACACATACACAGAGAGGCACACTAATACGTACAAAATTGTAATAAGTAGTATAGCAGCATGAATTTATTTATTTTGTAATATATAATTAGTACAGTTGTACTTTTTTAAACCTACCGGAAGAAACTTGTTCCCACGACACAGGGAATCCTAGTGTGGGAGCAAGGGTTCTTAATCAACATATATGTAACAAAATGTTTTGATGAATAAATTATTGTTTATTGTTTATTGTATTTGCGGACGCCTACGTCATAATACCTTTTTTTTAACGAGGAGAAAATCTTCAAAATATACTCTAGCTTTGGGGGAAAAGTAGAGCTTGTGGGATTTCTACCCACTAAATCCGTCTCGGCGGCCAAACTCAAAGCATAATGGCAGGGATCCTGGGATCTTCTATGGAACGCACGAGGAACGTCATAACCTACCTGCATGCCAAATTTCAGCCCGATACGTCCAGAGGTTTGGGCTGAGCGTAGATAGATCACTATGTCAGTCAGTCACCTTTGAGTTTTATATGTTTAGATTAGGTATTACAAATTTTTTGATTCCAAACGCTCCTATTCCCATTTCCTTAATATATTCTTAGACGAATACAGCCTCAAGTTTAGAAGCAATTGATTAACCGTCAGTTACTTTGGCTGACGGATATTGAAGCCACGGTTTTACGTGACTTGACTTGAATCTTTGCCGCCCATTTAGGTTTAGCGGTTTACACTTACTGACACTTGATGTTTTTTTACTGCTTTTACTTAGATGTTCTATTGCTAGATCTTTTATGAGACACTATTTGTAAGCAATTTAAATTATAACTTACTATATTTCTGCCAGCGGCTTCGCTCGCGTATGAAGTTAAGAATGTAGACAGTATCGGGTTTCACTGTATAAGTCCTGCTCTCAGTTTGATACTATCTTACAACTTAATTTCATAGAAAGAGATTCAGCGGTTTAGGCGTGACGAAGAGACGGATAGAGGGAAAGTCATTTTTGCATTTATAGTATTAAATACGGATCTCTTAGTGTTAAATAAATACCCCGTCAGTAAATAATTTAGCAAGTTGAAGATTTATGTGTATGTATACATATTGTTCATCACCTGTGTATGTTTGTATTCTTAGATCTTCAAACTACACAACGGATCTTGATGTTTTTAGTTTTATAAATAAGTGATTCAACAGGAAGGTTTATATGTATAATAACATCTATTAAACTACTTCAAACATAACGCGTGCGAAACCGCGAGCAAAAGCTAGTTTATATAAATGAGCAGTCATTAGGGAAACAGAAACAAAAAAAAAACTTTCGAAAGAAACTACAAAACATTCCGAACGCTGTCAGATTAATTTGGGAACTCTCAACTCATTTGAATCGTCTCGAATGCGGGTCCTTTCGCTGGCTGCTTTTGTGAAATCAATAGAGTGTATTCGAGTTCCGATCTCGTGACGTCACGATCTTGCATGTACCAAATCAAACGCTTATTTGTCACGAGATACTGTTCGAGTTATATGCGAGTTGTTTTTGGATGGTTCAGCATGTGTTTGCATTGGGCGTTTGTTCTTGTTTTGAAATATATACATGGATATTTAGTTTCTAAGCTGCGCCCCGACTGTCGACTACAATACATTTTGAAACAGAGAGAAGTTTATGTTTTACTGAGTATTTAGATATTTTGATCGGCTCCTTGGTGCAGTGGTTAACACGTGAGTGTACAAGTGAGGGGTCCTGGGTTCGATTCCCAGTGGGGACTATCGAAAACAAAAGTTTATGTCTTGTAGGACACAGAAGGCTGATCACCTACTTGTACAGAAATGAAATCGAACATTGAAACAGATGTATCATCTGTCTCTTACCCCACTAGGGGCACGGGATTTCCCTTTAATTAAAATATTTCCACTCATCATTTGGTTCTGTGGGTTAGTCGTGGAAAAGTTACAGATAAATAAACATTTTTATTGTTAGTATTATATATTTGGGTCAAACAGTTTCTGATAACTGTTAATTTATAGAAATATCCTAGAACTCTCGTTCAGAAAATACTTATCTAATATATTAAATTAAGCGACAAGAGTGAGGCGGTATATAATATCATGAAATAGTAGACTGCTTGAATATACAAACATAGTCATTTACTGAGCATAGAATGTACAAACGTTTACTTTGGTCGTTCCGCCGTTACTCCATCGATATCCTTGCTATAAACTGAAACCACAAGGTATTCAAACGTTATGAAATCTATCTGCATATTATTCAATAATAAATCCTGCATAATACTGGAATAGCATTCAATGGTAAGGCGCTAGTTTTACAATATGCACCTACTGGAGTATCTGTATTTATGCAATGAATCAAGTAAATAGGACATTATTTATAATTCAATAAATATATTTTAAAAAATTATAGTTGAAAAAAGATTTGCACCTGTGACGTCACCTGTGTAGTTTAGGAAAATATTGACATACCGAGTTTTTTTAGTTTCTTCCACAAGTTCCAGTTCACGGAAGGTTGTTTTATGTCCTTAGGCCTCAAACTATGTCTGTACGATGAATTTTATCAAAATCGGCTCGGTGTTTAGGCGTTCAAAATAAACAGACAGATAGTTACTTTCGCATATATAACATATATAACGCATTGAGCGTAATAAATAACGTGAATAAATAACCTGCGGGGTGACATAGGGTTTGACATTTAAAACCATATAAACCGACTACGTACCCTGGTTACATATGGTACATATTGGTTAGGTTAGCTTCTACATTTAAAATTCTAATATTGTAAATAAAGTAAGTCTGTTTCTCTTTGCTTCACGACTTAGTTGAACTGAACGGATTTCGGTGAAATTTGGTACTTGAAAAAGGGTATAAGGTAAGTTTTCCCGGAACTCCCAAGTGAACAGGGACTATGCAGTTTTCCTTTGACTGGGCAGAACCGAGGACGGAAAGCCAGTGTCTCTAGATGAATGATCGATATCACACAAAGCATCAGGATTCTGTGAATTTTCAGATTCACTGAAACGTCACGATTTCGACACGACATTCCGGACCAAAGCTACGAGAAGCTATTTGTCACTAGATGGGATCTGGTGCGATTAACTGTCCTTTGTATTGATGTACGTTTTAAAAGATTCCGTTTATTGGAGAGCCTTAAATGGTTTAATTTCAATGGTTTCACGGTTTCAATTTTACAGTTAATTTGTATTTTATATGTAAAACACGAAAAGTGTAGTGTTTTTCATCTTCTATGTAGAAAGTAATTGAAACTGTGGTATAGTTTAAATTATGCGTTTTGACGATTCGAAATTACTTTAAAGAAAGTCTAGATGAATGAATATTTTCCAGTTTGAGTTTGTGTAAAAAAAAAAAAAAGAGCTTATTTTCTCACAACATTTAAGTACATAAGGTTACACATATTCAGTATATAAATAAGTGTGAGACTGGTGCCTAAACTAGGTAATAAAATTTACCTGTATATACCTGTAAATGTTACAAAACATAAAATATTGGCGATGTTATATGTGAGGAAATTGTGTTTGAAATGAGCGTGGTCGTAGTTAACGCTATAATTGGCTTAAAGGCTGAAGAAAATCTAATATCTAATTTTTTATCAGATTCTTTAGTTAGTTTATCTGACATGATTCAAAAAGCGCTCTATTTTCAAGAAATACACAGAGAACCCTCATAGGAGGCCTGTGTCCCAGCAGTGGGAACATATATGGGCTGATGATAATACACAGAGAACCTAGAAACATCATATGTGTAACGTGTAAAAAAAAAATACTTTAACTTCGTCTAGATAAATTAAATCTTCTTTATAACAACTGAACTCTACAAAAATATATACACAATACGTACATGATATATACATAGATATCTGTTTTGTGTTGAAAATGAATGAGACGATGATATAATTTCAAACATTTTACCATGAGCACTAAAAAATTCACCATAATTAGTTCAATAATGAAAAAGAATCATTAAAATATCATATATTTCCATAAAGCGAACGTTAGTATGCGCAGAAAAAACTCCATCGATCCAACATCCTCATATATTAGATAATAATCCACATACAATGTAAAACGGAAAATAAATCAGCCGTAAACCGCACACGTCAATAGTAAACTGGGCCCGAAATAAATCTCTTAGATTAGGGTACATACACCCATTTGGGGTCATGTAAAAATATTTTAGTTCTGCATATTTTTGGGCCGTTCTGCGATAGCGAAAGGGAGTTTATTATTAAATAGTTTTCTAAAATATGAGCTTATCGTTCATTATAGTTTCCTAAGGCATGATTGTAATATAAAGTGATTATTATACATTTGTATATGTTCTTATTAGCATCTTGGAATTAATTAAAGTATCCCAAAACAATGGATTATTATAGAAAATAATATTAATACGCACGGTTCGCCGTGGTTTTTCCGGTGGTACATATAAACCTTTTAGTATATACAAATCACGTACATATTTACCATGAGATAACGGTGAAACAATTTTTGAAATCGTTACAATAGTTCCCGAGATTAGCGCGGACAAACTCTTCATCATTATATTATTAGTATGGATTTAAGAAACAAATTTAATTCTTATACTCACATCAGTTTAAGTAATTGAAAGGCGTAACTAACCTTGAAAATGTCTGTTATTGTATTTGAAAAACAGTTAATAAATAAATTGAAATAACTGTGTAAAGTTTATTAGATAGTAAATAGCATTATTATTTTTAACCGTTTTGTTAAATTGTGTAAAATTCCACAATAAGAGCTCCAGACAGACGTTTTATTGTGGGTAGTTTACAATTACCTGCCTCGCAATGAGCTTCACAGAGTCTCATCATTTGTATATTAATTAAATTTCTTTGAAGCCCTCACGAAACCGTATCGCGTACTCAATCCAACTTTTTCATACACCGGGAAAACCTTCCTTATCGCTTATATATTGTGTAAAGTTTTCTCCGTTTGTTCCAGAACTTCTCAGAAAATGTTTACAAGATTGAAGAAGATGATATTTGTTAGATGTTATCACGTCATGCTAGCTTTGTTAATATCGTTTAATAATAAAGTTATTTTGTTATGAGAGAATTGACTTTCGATTATCTAAGTGTGATTCGGAAAAACTTGTTTGTAATAAGTGTCTAGATGTTCCTTTTATATCTGTTATTAAGTATACATTGGTTCATTAAAACATCGATCAGACAGATGCAGTATTTAATATTATCATATCTTGGCTTCGACCCTCACAGGAGACTTGTGTCCCTGCAGTGGAATACATGTGGACGTTAATAAAAACAATTAAAACCAGCTCATATTTCCATTTGAAAAGTACCGTTGCATTTCAGCAATTATAAAAGCCAACTTCAGAATTCTATTTGAAGCAGAAAAAGTCGTTTAGGGCAAAATCGCTTTCGGTAGTCGCTGTGGATTTTTCCAATTTTCGGTCGACATTCTTGCACCCGATTCAAAGAAAATCGTTTCTGTACTTTGGGAACTCGTAGCAGAAATTAAGTTTGACAAACATTCCACGAATTCCATCGCCAAATTGACCATTTATTTGGCGACCGAAAGCAGTATCTGATGACATAATTCTCGAATTAATGTATCTGGTACTAGGTGTCTGTTTGGGGAAGAATGCGTTTTAATTGTTGGCTATATTCTTAATTATTATTGTGGAATGGGAATAATGAGATAGATATAATTCAATTTTTCAATTAAAAAAATGGAAATTAGTTCACGTTAGAAAGAAATGTATTACATGTAATAGGTGGTAGGTTAGCACATTGAAGAATTATTAATCTAATAACTTACAATATCGGAAAACACACGCGATTACGCAAAATAAATTCATGAAGCAGATCGAAGAGCGCTGGATATGCTAATATATTATATATTATTGAAGTAATATACAGTTTGTTCACAGCTGTTCAATGCCTTGAAGGTGACTTTATAATTATTGAACAAGATTCATTTAAACATGCATAGACATTTGGTTTTTTGACGTGACAACGTCTTAAATTAGGTTGCGGCTCGGAGGCACTCATGAAAAAGTGTAACGCCCGGTAACGTTACGATGAGTCACCGAACTATGATCGGTCCGCCGCGCGCGCAGCACTAGAGAATTAGGCGCATTGAATCGGCGCGTGCTTGTGTCTCTGTCTCTGTCTTTTTAGTAAACAAAATATATTTTCTATAGTTAAAATTTGTGCAATTCCTTGTTTCTATTGTGCAATTTAATAATATTCATATCAATAAATATTCTACCGAGAAAAAGACGTTGTCACGTAAAATCTTCGCCCGTAAAACCGACTTTACAGGCAAACATTTTTTTTTTAACAATAATTCTTAAGGGTTTGCAGGTACGCTCCCTGAACATTTTAAAGTTATAATACGTAAAAAAATCCTGTTCTCAGGAAGACAGCGTGTTACTACGTCAAGTTAGTCAAATTTAGAAGAAACAAGGTCGTCTATGTACAAAATATGTTGTTTTCGTCCTTCTCTCTCTCTCTCTCTCTTTGTACAAAAAGTTTACGACTATTTTTATATCTTAACAACAGCGTCGTTACTATAGTTACTCATTATGAGAAAGTAAGTTACTCGAAATATAAAAGTGAAAAACACTAGATGCCGATTTGTATTAAGCCTACAATTAACGAAACTAATAGAAATGCAATACTACGCGAACAAAGAGCAAATAATTTCTAACTACAATCAGCGAGTGGGTCAAGAGTCTTCCATTTAAATTAAAGAACCAAGACCGTGACTCAAATTACTCAATGGTTTACAAATAAAGCGAGACCAACCAGTGTAAAATCATTTTAAAGCTTTACAAAACTTGCGGATTCAATTGCTCAAGAGCTCCGCTGTTACTGAGATTGCTACCGCATTGATGAAAATGGATGATATTTCTGCCTTTGTACACAATTTCATAAATGATAATACTGACGAAGAATGGTGCAGATCTATGTCAATTAATATTATTTTGTGGTTTTTTACCGACGTTCGATACAACGTATAATGTAGTATGATAAACGTTTATATGGGCCGTAGTTTTAAACTATTTTATATCTTTTAACTGTACTACAGGTTGCCTGAAATGAAATAAATACATAAAAATGAGATAATGGTAGAGTATGTATTCTTTTTTAACCCCCGATTTCAAGGCGTTTCTTTTCATCCGAAAGCCAGTTCCCTAACGGTCGTTCTTAGTTATGTTTGAAGAAAATCGGCTGCCATAAAATGTCGGATGACATATTTTCACAACTCCCCGAATATGGGTATCAAACCCTTGCATTTGACTAAAAAAATCCTATACACTGTGTGTAATTTCACATACAAGATGATTTCGCCGATATTATGGATGAGAGATTTTTAAATTGTATTTATTTTTTTAATATAGGAAGGTATTGAATCTGTCGATATCACCTTAGAGTCAGAATGCACGATATGTGAATCCGTTTCCAACAGATGCTTGCGAAGAATTCTAGATTTTCATGTTTATAGCTTGCATCGGCATTCGCTTTTATGCTATATGGCATCTTAATACATCTATGTCCATTTTATTTCAAAGTTTAAATGAAATACGTGACTATGGCGAAATTCTCAGCCATAATAATGGTCAGTTTTCAGTATAATTATAAGATGAGTTTCAAAGAGTCATCATCCTCAACAGCCCATACGACGTGTTCCCCTGGGACATAGGCCTCCTATGAGGGTTCAGGCCATAATTCACCACGTTGGCCAAGTGCGGGTTGGCAGATGTCACATGTCGTTGAAGTTTTGGATTCTTAGACATGCCGGTTTCCTCACGATGTTTTCCTTCACCGTTTTAAGCAGTGGTGTGTTATCCACATGTGCAGATAAATTGAAAAATCAATTTATTTCCTGCTCGCTCCGCCCGGTCTCGCACCCCGTAATTTTATGTCGATAAATGCGGTATTTATTTTAGCATAGCTTCACACGTGGTACGTTTCCTAACCAGAAATAACCTCCTTGTGCCTGTACAAAAAATGTAAAAAAAAAATATCTTGTTATTCGAGCCGTTCTCGAGTTACACTTAGCCAAACGTTCGGTTCATTTTTATTAACATAGATTAATCCTTTAATAATGGTCACAACGAGATAACCTAGGTACCCTTTTTTTTTTTTTTTTTTAAAGTGGGGAAATCTTGCATAGATACCCACGGCCTCCGGAGATAAAGCCGTGGGTTATGTCGGATTCCTACCGACCAAAACCCCACTGTGTTCCGTCGAGCCACTTAAGTGAAGGGGCCACGGGAGTTGATTAAAATTCGTCCGCGACCCCTTCGGGAACCTAGGTACCCTAGGTTATCTCGTTGTGATATTTGGAAAAATTTGGAAAACTTTACCTACATGAAAGTGTGTGTTTCTATAAAAATCTTTATTCATGTGTATTTTCCAATAATTCGAAAAAAATAAATTTTGTTATAAGTAAACAGAGATAATACCACACTGTTCTTAGTATTTTCCCTTTGTAATACAGATTAGAAAGAGTGAGTACCGTGCTTATACAAAATATTTTGCGAATATAAAAGCAGACAATACTCCGCAAAAACATAATAGGTATGAAATTTACTGTAGTAATCTATTTTACGATTTTTTATGAACAAAGTTTTATTCACAAAGTTGTCCGTTGTTATTCTATTTTAATATTCATCTAATACATTGTTATAATAACATTACAGTTTGTAATTCTTTTGTGAAAAAAAACATAATTGTAAACTTAAATTTATTAATAAGAATAAATACAAATAGCACAAAGCATATCCTGCTTTATTACGTGATTGTAGATTGAAAAATCTGCATTTAGTGCAAGCAGATGTTTTGTATATGCGGATAAATATTGCAGAGATGTGAACCAATATGGCCGTCGAAAGTTCCAGGTGCTACTGAATTTCTCCAATACCGTATTATTAAGTATCTCGTAGGGATACCGCACACCTCTAATAGTAAATTTAGATGTTATTCTTTACATGAGGTGTATTTTGTATTTTTATTGTTTGTAAGTATTTTATACATAACGTTTTAATACTGAAGGTCAGATTGACAAACATAAGTAGCACTTTATAAATCTATTGTGATAATAACTGGTTTAAGACTGTCAGTTGTGATTCGATTGTTAAAATATTTTACGTATTTTTATAGGTTGAAGAAATCATGCGCGTTAACGGGCAATAGTTAGCTTAAAATCTTCACAACGTAACCATCGTTAGTTGAATAAATGTATAGTAATTTATAAAAATAATGAACGGTTAACTAGCTTAAAGCATTCATTGAAATAAAATAAAATGGCTCCCCATTAAGAGTTGACCAACGTTACACAAAAAGCTTTTAAAATCTCGACCTATTTAAATTAGTTTTACTGAATGTAATTTAATATTTTATACACGTCTCCTACCTACAACATAAAAGGTAAATAAATAACAGGCTCGTAATTAAAGACTCCACAAGAACTCAAATCCTTTCACTGAAGTGTCTTGTTTAACCTAGATTTTAAAAGTATCTCGTTAAATGTTACTCCGCTTATAAGATCTGTGTAGAAAGAATATTTAATATATTTACAAAATATATATAATTATAGTTTATTTATTCGGAATGTTTATTTGATTGGTCGTCTATTGATTTGAAGGTTAGGAAGGAATGCAATTGTATTATGCAGTTGAGATTTTGGCATCGTATTATTACTTGAAGAGAAAGTGTGTTAATTTTTTGCTTATTTTCTTTTTTTTATTTATAAATACAAATCACATCTCGCTTAAATTATTACAGAAAAGAGGGAGACATTTATTGTTATAAAAATTGTTCTTACTTGGTTTCTTTGGGTGACCGGAGGAAAAATTTCTCTTTTCAATACTTTTAACTTACTCTTTTGAAAGATAAGAATTTATAACAAACATTTTCCTGTGGTGTTTGTAAAATTATTCGAACGATTTAATATTTATCGGGAGTTTCAATTTTGTAATGTGAAAATTAAAATTTGAAATAATTGAGACAATATTTCCTAAGTGAAATATGTTTTACGTATAGTTGGAAATATGAAACACATAATATAGTTTCTAGTTATATATTAAACAGATATTCATTTGTTGTCTATTTAGAAAGAAGAAAGAAAGAAAGAAGAAAGAAAAACATTTATTTGACACAGACATACACACACTCACACACACTGAAATCTCTCAATCTTAAAATTAAGATCAATAATGAACAGCTGGTTAGAGTGGACAAGGCTAAGAACCTTGGCATAGTGTTGGATGGACGGCTTAGATATGATGATCATATAAGCACCACAATCAGAAATGCCTTCTACAGATTGAAAGTACTGTATGGTCTTAGACAAGATCTAACAGAGAAGGCGAAAATAATGCTAACGGAGTCATTGGTTTTGTCATATTTTAATTATTGCGATACGGTCTACGGTCCCCGCTTGAACACCAGAGCCGAGCGAGCAATTCAGCGTGTACAGAATGCGTGCGCTCGTTTCTGCTTCGGTGTACCAAAGCGTGCACACATTACTCCCTACTTAAATAGCCAACAAACCCTAAAGATGGCAGGTCGTAGGCAGTTGCATCTAGCAGGTCTGGTACATAGGCTGGTACACTCTGGAGTTCCTGTCTACCTCTATGAGAAACTGACATGGACTCAGGAGTACCATGGTAAAAATACACGAAGTAGAAGTAGCAATGCATTAGTAATACCGAAGCACCACACGTCAGGTTTTAAGGGTGGATTCAAGTACTCTGCTTCCAAGATTTGGAATGACCTCCCACCACCCTTAAAGCTTAGTATGTCATATGTATCGTTCAAGTACAAATACAAAATGATACTTCTGAACAAACAAAAAGCAGAATCGACACATTTATAAAGCAATTATTATTTTTTTATTTATGTCAAATGTATATGTTGTTTATTTTTATTTATTTTATATATTTATTATTATATATTTGATTAAACACTTATTTATATTTTATTTTTTATTATAAAAAAATTATTTATAACTATCTGTTTAATTAATATTTACTGTGCATTTATATGATATGGTTGGTACCTCGATAAATATATAAGAACCTCGAACAAAACACGTGGGCAGACTGAAAATCAGCGCTGTTCGGGGGTTAAAGCCCGTCAGCATGGCTGAGTCTGTCCCGATTGCCATGTTAATTTTTTTATGTTAATTTACATTTATATTAGTTTTAATTTTGTAATTTATATTACTTTTTCCATGGATTTGTGTTTTTTTTATGTGGCAATAAAGCTTATTTTCTTTCTTTCTTTCTTTCTTTCTTTCTTACACACACAATAGATCAAACAGAAAAAACAGAAGCATACAATAAAAAAAAAATATATAAGAGGAAAAAAATAGATAAAAATAAAAATTTACACTTAACAATTATGTGTGGCTGCGTGTGCCAAA
>NC_052116.1:7794240-7864771 GCF_012273895.1 Zerene cesonia | reverse complement strand
TCCCAGAATGGAGCCTTGAGGAACGCCTCTTGTAAGACGTTGACGTTGAGAATGTCGCTCTTTTCCATCCTCTCCCTTAACTATTACTGACTGAAGTCGGTTTTTAAAGTAACTGTAAAACCAGTGTACTACTTGTGAGCTAAAACCATAGTAAACGAGCTTAGAGAGTAGTAGTTCTACATTTATAGTGTCAAAGGCCCTAGAAAAGTCCAGCAACACTAGTATTGTAGCTTGACCCTGATCTTGTGCGGCTAGTATGTTATCAACAACATCAATTAGAGCTGTTGTTGTACTTCGTCCCTTTCTAAATCCAGACTGCCATTTCGGCAATATATTTTCTGCTTCCAGGAATACAGTAATCTGCTGATGTACAATTTCTCAACGATTTTTGAGAGACAGGGAAGTAGACTAATAGGACGAAGCCCAGTATAGTCAATAGGAATACTGTTTTTTTTTATGGGTCGGACAATAGCTTCTTGCCATTGCTCTGGGAAGGTACTGGTGCTGAAAGAGGTGTTTATTATATGCACCATTGCTGGTATTACAATCGGTAGTAAAAGCTTTACCATATCCAAAGAGATACCATCGACACCCCACGCATTCGACTTAAGCGTATTCAATGCCTGACTAACATTTTGTTCTGTTACATTTGTGAACTTAAACATCGAATTGCTATCCTGGAAGCGCTTGCTAGTGAAGCTATCGATGATATTCCGCGGGATATCTCTGTTGCCCGGAACATTAAGGAAATGAGCATTTATTTCATTAGGATTGCTAATATTTGGTGGTAAAACCGATTCTTTGTCCTCCTTGATAGTTACTTGATTTCTTATGTGTTTCCATAAAATTTTAGGATTATCAAAATTTGAGTTAATGTATTTATCGAAATAAGCATTTTTTTCTTTCATGATAGCCTCTTTAACATATTTCTTAAGCTCAATATAGTATGGTCTATGTGTAACGTCTCGCCGTGCCTTAGCTTGAGCCTCGTCCCGTCGCCTCATCATTAATTTAATATTATATGTTATCCATGGATAGCACTTTTCTTTTATATGTTTTGTTTTATTTGGAGCATAGTAATCAAAGATAGAAAGAATGAGATTTAAATACAATATTATGTTCTATTTCTATTATTTACGTATTTCTGGGGGAAAACCGTGACGTCTTAAAGCAATATTATTTCCAGAATGGGAAAGTGATGGCGCTATGCCGCCTATATGGCTCTGTCTTTTTTCCGACAATTAGTAACTGTGTAGTTAAATTAGTACTCCTTTAAGACGTCACATTACACATTTGTAGCAGAGGCGAAACAAAATATAATATATGCAATTATTACGTAAATGAAATGTCGTTCCAAAACCTAATGTATTCTGGCAGATTTAAATGTTTAAACAAGACATCAGCCATACATTTTTCATTCATTTCATTTTGTTATGACTATTACATTTCATTTCATATCTCAATAACACATTCATTAAACACTTCATACATTTATAATAATTACTTGATTTGAATATAACAGGAGAGTAGGTAACTAATGCTAATGTGTTCTTCTGTTTCATATGTATGCTAAAATCGAATACGTTTATATGATTCAGTAGACCTACACGAATAATAAATAAAAAATGATGATAGGGTAAATTAAAATCACAATACGTGAAACGTAATCATAAATTCAAAATGGCGTCCATTAAAAATTCATTGTTCTGAACGCAATCATTGTAAGTCGGTGTATTCGTACAAAAACTTAACTCGATTCTCGTAGCAGCCATAAAAGGGAATGGACGCTCCAATTTTATTACCACCAAACCGGCGATGAGCTAGGAAATCTAACAAAACAAACTTGTACAAAACCAACTTAACAGAACGAGGTTTTAAGAGGACCGTTTCTAAAGCTTTATAAATTGCTTTTCAAAACTGTCATTGCATTCATCGAGTAGGTAGTTTTAGAAAAACATAAAATCACATTCCATATAGAAAATTTTCGAGCAGAGTTTTTGGGTTATGTAATTTTTTTAATTAACGCTCTGCGTACAGAGTTATTCCAACGGAAAATAAAAATTTTCACTGATAGCCGAGTATAAATATTTAAGTAAGTTGGTTTTTATTTTTGTAAGCGGGTGAAGATAAATTAAATTGCCTTCTGGCTATATTCGCTTAGTGTTTGTTTTTTATTTAGATGTACATATTTTAAAATGGTTTCTATTAAAATTTGCTGTATGTACTTGTCAATTTTTCTATTTTGATAATATTTTCCAATGAATTAAGGTATGGTGAGCGTCTCTTAAGTCCTTGGTATAGAATATAGAATAGAGGTATAGGTTCTGTGTTCGATTCCCGCTGGGGACTAAAAATTGTCTCTCGGTGCAGCAGGATACAGGAGGTTAACCACCTACTTGTTCTTAACATAATCGAACTCTGAAATAAATGCATAGTGCATCTGTCCCATACTCCAAGGGGACACAGGCTTTCTCTTTCTACTTAGATTGATTATATTAAAAAATTGAAATGCAACATTGCATAAAATTATTATAAAACGTGCATATTGATACTGCTTCAAGGTAATAAATAACATAAACATGCAATTGCACGGATGCTATTTTTAAAAATGTGACAAAAATCTTGTTCTTGGGGCTTACCAGGGCGTTTAAAATCAGGAGTAATTACGGCGAGGACATCGATAGCGCCGGACAACGTATAATACCCTCCTGTATGCCAATATATTTTATTTGTGTCTCTGTGTCTTCTGTTAAAATGCGGGGATCAAACTCAATAGTTTATGCATTTTTAATTTAATGATTTTTTAAATATTAGTAGTATTGTTTACAAATAAAATAAACGATTATGTTACATAGTTGTGTATTTAATTAGATAATAGGATTTATAATAGTTACGTCTTAAACTGATCTTCAGAATCGATCTAAATCTAATCAAAGAAAATACATCTCACTTCGTATAATTCACAGCAGAAATGGACAATCCATTCTCCATGGGACTGGAGTACAAGAAATGTGGTTATCGATATAGGCCCTCCAAGCCCGGTACTGACTACATTGCTCAGAGATTCTCAAACTTGTTTCAATTATTAGTAAAAAGTAGTATGATTACGATATAATTAACTTAGTATAATTAGTATATATTACGAAATATAACTACGAGTATCACCCTCCTTGATTTCACTTTTTGACCCTTGCACCAACGTAGAAGGTTCTTTATTTGACTGTTTTTGTTTTCTTTTATTTCTCCATAACACAATGGACATCCAACCGATTAACTTGATTCTTTTTGTGTGTGATAGGACAATTTCATGTAGTTCCATTTTAGTTAGTATTGTGGGAGTCGAGCATATTGTGGGAGTCGAGCACGCTTCGGCACGAATTGGGCCAGCTCGCACCGGGGAAGTACCACACCCCCACAGAAAACCGGCGTGAAATAATAGCTTGCTATTGTGTTTCGTACGGTGAGTGGGGGAGCCGGAGGCCCATATCCTTTTCCTTACCTTTCCCAGTCCTTTCCTTTATTCCTCTCATCAATCCTTTCCCATTCCCTTCCCAATTAAAGTCGGCAATCCATTTGTAGAGGCGAAAGGTCTTTAATTTGACCTTACGCCTCTCCAAATGTTGATGGGCGGTGGTAGCGCTTACCATCAGGCGACCCACCAGCTCCATTGCCGACTATGACATTAAAAAAAAAAAAAAAAAATTTTAGAATCTGCTGTGGTACCTCTCTCCCCAGGAACGTGGGTGACCTTTTATTATGTACTTAAAGGAAGTATCAACATGACAAAAGAAATATGTCAAGGGGTTCCGTAAATTTACTTTGGGAAATACTGTAACAGACTAGCATGTGTTTTGAGACGAAGCGGTTTTCGTTCGGAGCAGGCCAAGGCAATTAAAGGTATTAAGTTGTTTATAGCCGTTATATGAACTTCATGCTAGATAGATCGCAAACTGGAAAGAAGCATTCGCTTTATAAAAATACTAGCTTTTGCCCGTGGCTTCACACGCGTTAAATTTGGAGTAGTTTAACAGATGTTATAAAACATATAAACCTTTTTCTTGAATCACTCTATCTATTTAAAAAAACCTCATCGAAATCCGTTGCCTTATTTTAAAGATTTAAGCGTACATAGGGACATAGGGACAGAGAAAGCGACTTCGTTTTATACTATGTAGTGATATCGAACTGGGAAAAAATAAATTAGATATTACTTCGTACAATATTGGCAGAGCATTTAATTTAGTGTTATTACTTGTATCGTAATATGGGAAAAATAAATTCCGCAAGACAGAAAATTTATCTCATATTTAGTTACTTTTAAGTTCCTTTTAGAAAGTTGAAGTTAATGTAACACAGTTCATACTATCTTGGGAGCCTGAGGTCACTTTAAATTTGTAAAATGTTCAAATAAATGAATTCTTAGAAAAATATAATATAGTGCCCATTATCAATTTGTTATTTATATGTTTCGTTGTTCGAAAATCGACGATACGATAAACACAGCGACTGTTTAAGAGAATTTAAAAATAAATCCGTTGACCAAAGCTAACTCATCCTGCAGCACTCGAAATTAAATTTCAAGAACCTGTAGGAAACGCGCAATGTACTGTTATTGTAGCGAAACTTTCGCTCCAGAAGTTTCCTGGTTGCTGCAGTAAAGTTGGAAGTTTACGATAAAATGTTTTGAAAACAAGTTGAGTTCATTCAACTTTTATTACACCTAATGCTTCTCGAGCGTTAGTGGCTCAGTGGCTTAAGGCCTATAAAACCTAATTTTGATATCGACCTAAGACAACAGCCTCCTAGGTGGTTTTCTTTCTCAGCAGAAAGCCCTAATGGGTAAAGTTTGGTTTGTTTTCTTTTGTAAATCATTTTTTTGTTATAAACATAAAACCGGTTATTTATTAGAACGTAATGATTATATAAGTAGGGACGCTATTCCTCAGTTATAAATATGCTTTAAGATTGTCTAAAATTCCATAACTATCCAAGAGAAAGAAAATAATGAATTAATAAATAACCAAAAAAAAAATAGTGCTTTTTACTAAATTTTCCAAAAATGTAGTATTTATTATAGTTCAACATATATTAGAGCGAATCCATATTTTTCGTAGGTATTTCTTAACGATTTTAATTCATCATATACCATTAACTTCTTCAAGAAGGAAGAATTGAGTATGAGCATAGTAACATAAGGAATAACTAAAAAACATGACGTTGTTCCGTCTAAATAAAAAACCCTCGCAAGGAAAATGTTCTCGAAGCTTCCAGATAATCAACCCATCTTGTTGTTAACGCGATCTCAAAATAGACCTCCCACTGGTTTTGATAAGAAAATATTCGATGAAATAGGCCTACTATTGAATTTGTGTTACGTTTCGCGAGAATGATAATGGGTATATTTTGTTTGGGTATTTTCCAAGAGGACATTGTTTTAAGGTGCTAGAATCTTGATTTAAATGATTAAGATGGAATTTTCTGAGGGTCACTTTGTCGTGGGCGTACCGAAATACTGAAATACAAGAATTGATATGAAGTTTTATGATTAAACTCAAATAACATATACTATTTTTATTACGACGTAATGGATTTTATAAGGAAGGTATTAAATTATAAAAAAAAAGATGACAAACGGTTTCATTTACTATACGGCGAAAAATTTAATTATAGATGTTGTATTCTCATAGTGGGCTTATTCAAGTGCTCTTTGTTTTTTATTGATATCTTTCCTAAATTTTGATTGTTCAGCCTTCAGCTATTAAAAATGATACTAGAGATATTATTAAGACTAAATATTAATCATAAGGTTATACTAAAGCGACTGTAATGACATCCTTCATTTCAAGATGGTGGCACTGTACCAACAAGCTTTTTTTGTTTCCACTGCGCAGGTGAGAAGTGGACATCATTAACAAAAAAAAAATGCGAAAATCTAAATATACATAAGATAAATAAAAGGCATAATTCCCATGTATAATGAATGAAATGAAAATGGTCCGTTTCAAGATTTCTCGATTGTCTTCTTGCAATATCACCATCAGCCCATACACGTTCCCACTGCTGGGACACAGGCCTCCTAAGAGGGTTCAGACCATAATCCACCACGGTGGCCAAGTGCAGGTTGGCAGATGTCACATGTCGTCGAACTTTTGATTCTTGGAAATGCCGGTTTCCTCACAAACAAATCTTGCAATATATAAGCTTTTTTCAGCATTCTGGAATCCTCTTATCATATGCGTTAACACATATTATAAAAATGTAGTTTCCTTTTGACTTGCGCTTAATATTGGTATTCGCTCATGATATACTCGTACGAAAGCAATAATTTCAAAATTTCTATTACCATACAACATATTATTTATGTTTATAGCGACATTCTTCCGTTCTTGTAACGAGAATGTGAAATATTACCACCGTGCGCTCTCGGCCAACATTGAAATATATTTATAGAGTACGACACGGATTTGTTAGGAGGCCCGTTTCCTTTTCCTCACCCGTCCTAGTCCATTCCTTCTTTCCAGTCGTTAATCCTTTCCTTTTCCCTTACCCCATAAAAGCGGGCAGCGCATTCACAGAGGTACTACCTTTGCGAATATTTATGGGCGGTGGTGATCGCTTACCATCAGGCGAACCACAAGCTCAGCTGCCCGCTATGACATAAAAAAAAATAAAAATAGGACTAAACCTCTTTTCGTGTTACGAGTGGTTTTACTTATTTAGTAAGTGTTTAGTAATCTGTGATGTTAGGATGGAAAGTTATGAAAAAAGAAGCTAAATTTTCAACAAGGTTAATCTATACAAATCAATTCAGATAAGTAAATACTCAAGTGCTCTTAAATGCTAACCTTTATTGTAGGATAGGAAACCTTTTCTTAAATAAGGTTATTATTATTGAATAGAGCATTATCCCATTTTCAAAATTGAACAATTAAACACTACTTAGACATGATAACAAAAACATTATTTTTGGGATCCTTTTTACGTACGTGATTTTTCTATTTTACCAATTCATCAATCATCCCAAATTCAATATGCAAGTTGCCTTCAAAAATAAGTACGTTATTAAGTTCGGAATTAGGAACGTACGATAAAAAAGATATTTACAAACGATTGAAATCGTATCGTCCCCGTGTCGTATAAGTGATCTCTCGCAGCTCTATTTGCGGTGCGATAAACGACAATAGTATTTGTGCGTGTTCCTGTGGGCGATAGACTGTGGCATTACATAACTGGTCTTACGAGTAGAGCAACACAAGTACACATACAATGTTGGTGTTTTCTGGTTCGATTGGTTTTACTTGAATTTCGCATTTACGACCGATTTTTATTGTCCTGAATTGTCTGTTTGATATATGGGATAGATAATATAAAGTTGGGGATCGATGTTCAAACTGAAGATTAAGTATTAGCCAATGGGAGAGATCTGTAAGATTTTTCAAAGTTCATTGTGACGTCATTAATTAAATATCTTTGTTTGTTATGAAATGAATTTGAATAAGCATTCGCACTTGTAGGAATTTTGTTTACTGATAGAGAATCCTACTAATATTATAAATGCGAAAGTTTGTAAGGATGTGTGTGTGTTTGTTGCTCTTACACGCAAAGACGATGGAACCGTATGCATTGAAATTTGGTACGTAGACAGCTGGACAACTGGAATATAACATATAGGCAACGGGATACGAACTTACGCGGGTGAAACCGTGGGGCGCAGCTAGTAATTGATAAAAAAAGCTAAGACAAGTATATGTTTACGCAATATACTATTGAATTCAATAGAAGTATGTTTTTTATTTATAATAATAATTTTAACTGATTATACGAATAATGATGTCTCATTGTAAACAAAGATATAGCTTCGTCGTTTTAACCTTGGCACGTCCCCTGCTGAACATCTCTGTTCGAAACATTTGCAGTAAGATCGTTCTAGGTACATCATTTGTAGTACAGATTCCCCGTCTGGCCATAAAATGTACAGTGTTTAATAGTTGTGTCAACAGTCCAATCATGGACTCCTGTATAATGGGAATGCTTGATACAATTAAAGAACTTGTTTTTATCATTGTGGTTATGTAGTTAAAATATTTTTATGTTATGTTAATCAGTTATTAAATATTAT
Source organism: Zerene cesonia (assembly GCF_012273895.1). Classification (NCBI taxonomy): domain Eukaryota; kingdom Metazoa; phylum Arthropoda; class Insecta; order Lepidoptera; family Pieridae; genus Zerene; species Zerene cesonia. The sequence continues at coordinate 7,856,652 of NC_052116.1, read as the reverse complement.
TGCTAAATTGTCTTTTGAATATTTTAGCTTGTTGTTAAATTGTATATGAATCTACTAATACTAAAAATTACAGTTCGCCCCGACTTCGCCCGTGGTACATATATAGCCTATGTTACTCAAAAATGTTGCAGCTTACTAATGGTGAATGAATTTTTAAAATCGGTCGAGTAGTTTTTGAGTTTATCCATTACAAAAAAAATAATATTAGTGTAGATATTGTTGCAAATAATACAAATATGGACGTCGACTATCAACTTCAAACAATATATACACGAGTACCTGAAAAGATTCCTAGGAGATTTTAAATTTACACAACAATACCTTTTACTATTTAAGATCAACGAGTTTGACCGTAAATTTCAATTGTTCGTCTCTGATAATACTTAAATATTGTATACAAAAGTCAAATAAATTGGAATAAATGCAATAACAAATAAGTCACTAGATTTTATCAGGCATGAAAGCTGTTTGATTTATTCTTTATTCCGTTTGAACTGGTCCATCCACTTTGTCTTGATATGGATACAATAAGGTTGATTTTAGCGATAATGTCATTGTATGTATAAAAATGCTTTGTACTTTTTCTATTCTTCCTCGTCTTCTTATAAATATGTTATAATTCTATAAAGTTATATAATATTATACTCGTATATTATTTCGTTTGTATTAGAGAGACCCTGCAAGACGCCAAATATGGTGTTGTGTTATTTCATCTTGTCGAACTTGCTAGAATGAGTTTTAAATTGTTTATATGCTATTTAAATATTGACTGATTGAATTCTGATCCCGAGTTAACACTAGACACTTATTTACAAACACGGTAGATGCTTGCAAAATTGAATTATAGCGTTTTTATACAAGTCTGAATTTAAACTTTACGAATACTATTAAACAATAATCGTGTGTCTCTTGAATGATTGTAAATAATATAATTTTTGAAAAGTAAAACAACAAACAACGGATATATGCCCAAAATATACAATACCTATCTAATGACCCACGCACACATCTATATAATCAATGTGATGGTCTCGAATCAAGGATCTCGGCAGCTCTGTCGGCACACAGGGCTACACGCACTCATGCGTACGTAGTTTGCTTGGTAATTTTAAATACGATTTATTAACAATCTTTTGATTGTAAAAAAATCATTATTTTTTATGTCATAGTGGGCAACTGAGCTGGTGGTTCGTCTGATGGTAAGCGATCACCACCGCCCATGAACATTCGCAGAGGTAGTGCCTGTGCAAATGCGCTGTCCGTTTCTAAAGGGGAAAAGGATAAGTTAGAATTGACAACTAGAAATAAGGAAAGGACTAGGAAGGGTGAGAAATAGGAAACAAGCCTCTAGTTCCCCGCGCTATGACTATTAGAAATAGAAATACAACTATTTCACGCCGTTTTTGAGTAGAGGTGCAGAGGTATGTGTACTTCCTCGGTGCAAGCTGGCCCCATTCGTGCCGAAGCATACTCGACTCCCACATCTTTGATTAGTGTCTTGCTAAAAAAGTAATTTCACAAAAATTCAGAATTACGATTTTTCTTTTATCGTCGAAAGAAATAATTAAAGGTGTCGTGTCAAATTTGTAGTATTATCTTATATCCTGAAGAATATCATATTATACTCATTTCCCCTTAAGCAAACGGTTCTCATGAGACATCGTGGAGTTTACGCGAGCGAAGACACGTACGCACACGTACCAAAGTCCAAAACACAAAAGAAGTAACCTCTTTATTCACATAAAAACACGCCGGCTCTCTGTTTGTCTTTAAGGTTGTATAAATAAGACAAAGACCGACCCGCGAGACATTGTTTAAAATTCATTGAACATTTTGTGGACGAAATGTCTTGCGATGCTAGCTGTAAATAATTTTATTCAAGCCTTTTGCTCTTCATTTTAATGTTAAATTTACTCAATTAACCTAATATGAGATGGGTTCTTTGTGAATATAAATGAAACAATCTAATTAGTTGTTACGGGGTAAGTACTGTTATGAAGATAAATTGGTCGGTCGTTAAATATTTTTATACTTTAGGAACTGTAGGTATTCCAATAGAAACTTTTTGAAGTAAGGTATAATCTGTGGTCTGGAAAAAAAAATATTTTGGCGGAAATATTGAATTTCATATAGTAAATTGCGCAACCATAATGCAACTATCAAATTACTGATGCTTATAAATGGTTGTTTATTGATTTCTGTGTCTTATGCCATACGTTGTAAAACAGTTATTTTGTCACAAGATTACAAAAAGAATTACTTACAGCGACAATGCAATTTATAACCAAACAAGTTTAGTTTAGTTTCCGCACTTAGAAATTATTGAATTATTGTTTGAATATGAACAACAAAGATGTTACTAACATTGTGATGAAGAATAGTGAAATCAATTATTCTAGGAAGCAATTCTTGATAATTATTATTATATACACATTACATTAATTACAATATAATAACATTAATATACAAAAAGTGCAATTTTAACAGATTTTAGCGAACCCACTAATCCCAGAAAAGTGAATTTTTGGAAATATTTGAATGCATTTTTCTGTCCTTTAAAAATAGTGGAATATTTTACCTATCTATCTATCACCTACAGTATCAAAGCTACAAGTTCACTCGGGTTGTATTAAAAAAATCCACTCTGTTTATTAAACACTTCTCTCATAAACACTTGATCACAGCCGTTTCAAGTTTCATTTATTGCTAAATAAAAATTTCTAATTCCTATCTTGATTGTTACGAATATCATCCTTAATCGAAATCAAAGAACATATTATGTTGCTAAAAATATTGATTTATCGATAGAAAAGTGTATCGTTGACCCGTAATAAATTAATTAAAGAATGGTTCGTCTAAGTAGGTATTTTGTTAAGATAAAATACGGGGAGAAAATATTTGTTTAAGACATAAAATATTTTGTTTTCATTTAAGTGTTTGATTAAAATATAAAGTGAAAACTCTCTTTCTACTATCTCTGATTCTGTTAATTTTTGCTTCAATTGATGTTTTTATTAATTGTGGGTTAAGAGCGTAATATATGAATTAAAAGTTTAATTATCAAATTTTATATAATTCAAAAACAAATTAAAGTCACGGCTTGCAGAATGACCATGTTTAATCATTTATTAATATAGTTTCTAAATTAAAGTAATTCACGATTTACAGTTTATCTATAAGTGAAGTCCTTGAAAAATTTAAACAATAATGAATACTTATCCGTGCACAGTCATTTGCTTATCTATGTATTTTCAATCTAAACTCAGGGATCCAATTTTCCCAAACTTCCATAACTATAACCAAAAGCCTCGTATATACTGATACGCAATTGAACGAATATAGAAATTAAGGCCAAGTCGAAGTGTCCTTTTAAACATATACTTCGAGTATCTTGCCCTTAACACGCAACATTTAAGGCCAAGTTATGCAACTGCGTGAGAGCAACTTTCGATCCTACCCTTAAATAGCTATATTAATTACTCGGAAGACCGTGCAAGCGGCTAACAATGAATCAAGCTGCAGTGCCGGCTAAGCGATTAGTGCTGTACCCGCATTTACCGCAGCTAGTTGATGGTTTATTAGCTGGGCACATTTAAATTAAACGTCGATTTCATCGGGCACATGTAGGGACTATATAAAATGGGTTTCAGCCGCAATCCATTAGTCAACGTAATATTTTGAATCAAATCATTCGGTGTTTCTGTAAAATTATATGTATAGTGTCTCTGTAAAATTATATGTATCTAGGTATAAACTAGCTGTTGCCAATAAATTATCATCGTACAAACTTTCATCCCCTTTTTAATCCCCTTAGGGATATAAGGTATTCAAACCTGCGTCTTTTTGTTACGGTAATCCCGCCTGGTAATAATATTTTTTTCTATTCCATAAAAATTTTCAACATTTTCATATGTTTAATTTTTGTATTGTGTAAGTCTGTTTCATCCTTATTATTAACCAGGCGTACTCTAGTTGCGAATCATAATTTGTCAATATAAGGAAAGGTCAGAACGTTGTGGTGTGAATAGCTGATTCTGCAACGTGTACCCCATAGAAAATTAGAGGGCATTGTATGCTGGATACGTGACCCTACAGAAATAACTCACTGTCTTCACACGAACGAAAATTCAACCAAAACTAACGTGTATGAAACCCCTTATACATTATACATTTTACATTAGGGAAATCGCTATAGATTTGCGGACAGTTACGAATAATGAGCGAAACGGTTTAACACAAAATAAAACACAGTCCGAACCACGGCCAAAAACTTTGTATGGACAATTTGAGCGGGCTCCAACAAGACAATGACTATGCCCGAAAGCGTTTTACGTCTGCCAACAACCACAATAAACACGACTGGCAATTTTGTCACAATTCATTGGGCCTTATCTTGACCGCGGGGCCCATATCCGAACACCAAGCAATTATAATTAAAGCTGCCATATCGAATACGCTCACATCCATTGCTGTTTTTATAAACAATATGCTCAACGTTCGTTACCAAAACCTTCAATGTACGAGTCATGTGTGATTGTTCGTCGCAATTGTGTGCAAGGAAAAGTAACATAGAAATAGCCATCCATAACGAAACACGAAGTGAGGCGATTCGTATCTATCTCTTAATAGAGGAGAATGTCTTCCAAAAGACAATTGGACAGTATTTCCATGAATAATTTGACTTGATGGTTAGTTAGTTATCTTGATTAGGCTGACATTTGATATGGGACGGTCAAGGGAATATGTAATATGTATTCTCTTTGTGATTATATCGATTTCAGCTTTGACGTTCACGCGATACTGAGGAGTATCGGGTTTCGAGTGATTTCTATACAAATTTGTTTTATTCAAGCTGAGGAAAAATATGCGAAGAAATTTATTAGAGAATTCATGGTATAGTCGTTAAAAGGACAGGTAAAGTTCTCCGGACGTTGTCATAACTAAAAGGTGAGACTAAAGGTTTTTATATAACTTAAAAAAAGTAATCTTTTGCTTTGTCACTTCTGAAAAACTCTTGATCCCTTTTAAAATGATTAATGTAATCTAAAGGAGTGACAGGAGCTAAAATGACGTTCGGACACTACCTCAACTATAATAATAGCTCACACATAAGGGCCGCACGCACACATGGATAGACATCATCGCCCAGAAATAAAAATATGCGATTAACTGGAGAAGTATCTACTGTTCTAATGAAATGATCACTATTAAACTATTATGTAGATAAAATAATTATGTTACTTAAGGTATCAGAATGATTGTGGGTGTATTATTATGTACCTAATAAAGGTTTATAGGTATCTTTGTGATTTTTTTTCATTGTATTTAATTTATAACACTATCTTTCCAACACACTATCAAATAGTACTATATCTTCTTTCTTTCTGTTCTTTTTTCTGTGCTGGATTGTAAACTTTAAGGCATTATAAAACTAGCTTTTAGAATACAATCAATACATTACACTATATTCATAAATGGATCTGGTCACTACTCAAATTGTGGCAATACTTGGAGCGAATATGACTTTAATTGACTAGAATCTGTTACATACAAACCGGGATATATTTGGAAGCTATAATCCTTCGGTGCAGTGGAGTGGAACAGGAAAGTAAACGAGACTACCATTAGCGAGTTGGCAAGTTCTCATTAGACTCAGCTGGGTTGCAGATCATCCGCTCGAGAGGGACCGGATCAGAAAATCGACTTACCTTATTATCTTCAACATTGATCATAAGAAATTGTCTTGAAAATTTGATGACCGTTGGCGGAATTAATACCTATTCTACAGAGTATTGGTGCAATAGTATGGATATAGATAACAGATATATTGCGTGCTTTAATTTAATCTATGTTTGGACCAGATAGTCTGTTTTTTATCCAAGTTTGGGATATGTTAAATAAGGATCATATTTGGTAATGAACAAGCTTTCCACCACTGGCTTTGTTCGGATAGTGAATTGAAAAGACAAACAGTCTCGGGGCTTTCCCCACATAGTTTCCATTTTCGTTTTAAAAAGTATGTTTTGTTTTTATGCTGTATAGACAGAGGATATATCTGTATCAAATTCAATAAAATCGTTGTGAAAGAAAGACAGACATGCAGAGTTACTTTCACATTTTTACGTAGTGTATTTGTTTTTACAAATAATACATGATATAGATCCTCATTGGTCTTATTAGTTCCTGTATTTTGTGCGTATTGGAATACTCATAAATTCAGAAGATTACTAGCGTATAATCAAAGTAATACAGGCATGGCAGATTGAATACTACATTGAAATTTCAGACAGAAACCGGACGGAATTTTAATGAATTGCACCTATCAGCCAGATCTGCCTTTAATCATGACGGGCTTTGATCGGACGCCCATTGAAAAGGATCGCATTTCGGCCAATAAGAGCCTTGTAATTAGTCGCTGCTGGGAATTCATTGCTCATTACATGCATATATTAAATTATGGGGTATTCAATGATATTTACAGAGCGCTTTTAATGCTTTTCAAGTCCGTATTTTATATATTTCGAAGTTTTTTTCTAGCATTTTCATGTAAATGATTAGTTGATTTCTCTGCATAATTCTTTTTTATTCTCACTGTATTTTATATGAGTATGGCTGTAATAATGAAATAAAAAAATATGCAACATTTCGTCAAAATTTCTGTTCAGTGGTTTAGGCATAAAGAAGAGACAGAGGATCAGAATTTCTTTATTTTATTTTTACTCCGGTGCGAACTGGCCCAATACGTACCGTAGCGTGTTCAGCTCATACAGTATAAGTTTTTCTTGTCTGTCTGCATGCGATAAACTTCAAAATCATAAAGATTTTGATATCGCCAACGGTTGGTGCTTACTATAAATATTGTCCCTTATTATTACGATATTTTAAATCATACAGACATCGTAACCTAATACACACGCCAAAGACAATTAGAGCATGTGATTGTAGAGGTCTGTCTAAGAAGCTTTGATTATCTTGATTGATCGTTGATTAATTACGTTTGACATTATATAAGTTAGTTAGCAATGCTGGTATTGGCTGGACATTATAAACCTGGGTTGATAACTTTTAAAAGCATAAAACTTAAAGGAGAATGAAACTGGGAATTTATTATTTATTTTATTTAATACTTTATGTCACACACAGAAGATAGAGAAATAAACAAAGAACATACAATAAAAGAAACACATTTACAAATGGCGGTCTTATCGCTAGGTCGCGATCTCTTCCAGACTACCATATAATTTACTATATATACAATTTACTTTGACTTCATGTGCGAAGTCGCGATAGAAAAGCTAGTAACATTATAATTATATTATAATAAAACTGTTGATAGGATGTTTATGAGAATAAAGATTAGAGATATACTGAAACATTTGTAAATGAGATACCCGTGTACCACTCAGGTAAGTCGCAGACAGAAGGTCTTGGCAGACCTTTAATAGTCTTTTTAAATAACATTAAAGCGTTTATGTGTACTTTCAATAAGTAATACTTGGCTCAACAAAATATGCTGAGAAGTGATATTTGCTAATGTTGCCGTGTTCCTGAGGGCGCCTGCGATACCTTGTAATGGTTTATGGCTCATTACTATAGGGAATATCCAACTTAGAGTGTTAGTTCAACCAATATTTGTCTTAGCCTATTTACAGCAACTATTACTTTATCAGAAGATCATTGTTAATTCATTGTATTGAAACAATAATTGCAGCGGTTATATCACAACCGAAAATTGGCTTATTTTCACACCATAAATGCTAGGAATAATAGATAAACCGTAGTCCCATAAAATACAGTGGGGTTACAGATTTGCCTCGCGCCCGCGGCTTGGCAGCCTTTCAGGGTATATTCAAACTCTTTTTGCACTTTGAATGCATTTTACATTCTTAATACTTCCCGCAATTGAGTGTGAATTATGATCAAAATGGCGCCCGATCTGCATCTGTAGTCTGAATGGAAATAATAGCTGCGGCTGATGAATCTTTGTGACATTTCACGCGGGAGATTAAAATTTTTGTTTATACATTTTGAATGGGTAGTATTTAACCCGGCGTTTTTGTTACGTAGTTTAATATGAAGAGCGAACAATTTGTAGATATGTGTATGACTGTGATAAATTGTAATGAATGTTGATCAATGCTTTTCGTCCAAGGGCTTTTGTATGTTGATCACTTTGATACCCAAAGTGTGTCTTTGACCTGTTTTTTTATTCCTATACGATAGTTTTTAACTCATTTATGTTTTTAGATAGCTAATCACATTATCGCCTTTGAGTAAATAAATGTCAAATGTATATTATACAAATAATGTGTGTAAAATTACTTTAAATTAAAGGTAATTTTACTCACATTATTTGTTGTTATTTAAACTCTTAAAATGACAAAGTAACATCCCTTCACATTCAATTAAATTGAAAAATTCTTGGCAATTCGCGTCGTTTTGAGTAGAAAACATTTCTCGTTTGCTTTGTTCTGTATTTACGTGCAAATTGCACGTAATTTAACATGCACTTTAGTTCTTTTGATAATAGTTGTTTGCAGTTCACCGTTTTTTGTACGAAACTCGTACAATATTCCATATGGGTAATATTTTCTGCTTAAATGACATCGTTTTGAATGACTTTAATTTGCCGACAGAGACTTTGTGCTATAATTGCTTTGCTAAAGGGAATAAAGACTAAAGGTGTGCTAAAAGTCGTTCAGTGAAAGCATGAAACGTATCCCTAGTATTTTATTAATGAGAAAGTAATTGTGTCTGTTTGTCTGTTTCTTTTTCACGCCTACTGAGCCAGTTTCTATGAATTCTGGTACGAAGATAGTCCGAGACGGGAGAATGGACATAGTTTTCATTCCGGAAATCAAATGGAAACGGAAAGTATACCGGTACAACCCCGGTACTGTCTATCTTCTCCTATGAATACGCGAACGTACGTCCCAACGTATTCCAACAAAAAAATATCATTTTATTATACATTTTACTGCGAAACTATTGTGCTTATAGATTCGGCCTTTAGCAAAGCACTTTTTATCCATGTCTAGATGTGTTATCAATCATAAAACTGAACAAAATAGAAAGTTTGACAATTTTGGTAGAAACTTCGAGAGCTTGCTACGCAACTTCGTGCCACAGTACCGCCTTTCGGTAGTATATTCAATAAACGACTGTATTTAATTGAAATTGAGATGCCTTATTAAAAATATTCGATTCGAGGTCGGTCGCTCGGTATATAATAGCCACGCGGAAAACACTAGCTTTCAAATAAAAAAAAGAATCATAAGAATCGGTTCACTCAATATACAGTTATGTGGTAGCAAACACAAAAAGCAGACGAATTAATAACCTCCTCCTTTTTGACGTCGGTTGACGAGACGTGACGTGATATTATAATAGAGGACAGTAATCTTAACTCATATAATCACTGTAATCAATGACTATTCCCCTGGTCTATTAACATATACGACAATATACGAGTCTTATAACTGTATGATAGCTTACATTCACTTATAGCTCATGAAATCGTTTCACATATAACAAAGTGAACAAATGAAAACACCGAAAACAAGACATATATTTTAAATAATCAGTGTTAGAACAAAGAACTATCCAACTGACGTTATTCGTGTTTAAATGTTAATAGAGCTATCAAAAGGTCAAAGGTTTAGTCTATGAATAAGTTATGGTCTTACGGCCGTGAGATGACGTCAGTCTTTTTTACCCTAGGAAGTGGACATAGGTGCTTTGGCACAAACAGTTTTGCTTAGTGGAAAGATAATTTTTTAATATTTATATCCCTTAGAAGTCCCTTAGAAGCTAAAGATATCTTTTAGAATAGCGTACAATAAACAAGCTTTTCTCCGGAAGAAGGTATCCATTTCTTATCAAATAGAAAAAGAAACATGCCAATTAGCTGAACACCCAAGTAGATAACATGCACCAGAATTAAAATAGGATACAGTGGAATTGTGAATCTCCATTGTTCTTGAGATAATCAATTGAATTTCAACTTAACACAACACCTTTGAAATTATGTTTTTATATGCGAATACTAAGGGCCTAGTATTAAGTCTTTTCAAACTAATTTTCTTCAACTTACACACACACACACACACACAACTCAACATTTACATCAACAAAATGAACAAAGGCCTTATCACTGTCACTTTATGCCTTTGTAGTCACTTAAAAGGTTATTTTTCTAGAAATGTATTTACCTTAACTGTGTTTAAATTTATCTTTGCATATTTCCCCGTAACAGGCGGGTATAGAAAACCTAAAACACACCTAAGATAAGAATGAATGAACTTTCTCTACATATTTCTGCGCAGTTGGTATGTTAAGTATTTTTTTATATGTTGATAATAAGCATTGGAATAAAAGAATGAATAAATTGCGAAGTCCAACGACTGAATAGTACAGATTATTTGTAGTAGTGTACTAGTATTCACCTTTCTATGGCGTTTATATTTAACTAGCTTTTCGCCCGTGGCTTCGCCCACGTAGTCAAATAAAAACCCGCGCAATTACCATATGATTTTACTGATAAAACTAACACGATCTCCTTTCTAAGACTTCAAAATGTCTTACCAAATTTCATCCAAATTGATTGAGTGGTTTAGGTGCGAAGAAGAGACAAAGAGACAGAGTTACTTTCTTATATGTAGTATTTGTGGGGATATTTAGGGATTGCTTTATCAATGTAGGTTGCTGCATCATTAACCAAATACACAACACTGTTATTTTTGTTTCTTCGTAATATTTGACTATAATAAGGCATCTGTTAGCTTATTTATCTTTGCCGGGACTATAACAAAAATCAGTCAAACGGAAAAGAAATGATAAAATATAACATTTGAATAATGTTTGAATGTGTCTATTTTAATAATTTTCCCATTTTACGTCTCGCACGAATTGAAGTAATAAAACTAGGGTACTCGGTCAATGTACGTATAAATTTTATTTTTATTTTATTCTCATAATATTGGGCGAATTCTGATAGAGGTATGCCTTCAATTTGGCAACGAAATTTGATAAATTTGTTTTCACGTTTATGTTATTCATAAATTCATGGAGGTAAATATATATTTTTACCTAACTGCGTCTGAAAGAAGATAATGTTTTTAGAGCGTATGTATCTAAAATGGATATCAAGTGAAGTATCGTAAAAACACATTACAGTTAATTTGAAATGTTTAGTAGACGCATTTTTGTTTTCATAAATGATTTTTGTTTATTATACATACTAGCTTTTCACACGGCCTCTTAGGTCTTAATATGTCTTTTTACCACATTTTATCCAGAGTTCAGTTGTATAGGCGTAAAAAAAGACAGTATACGTGGATAACTCAGGTGTATCATTTATTAAACAACATTCCCAAAAACGAAGGAGGTTTAACTGTTTTTTTTATTCAATAAGTAAGTGGGTTTTGACCGTTCACATAATTCTTTCCATATTTGATAGGAAATTATTGACGTTTGGTCTGATTTTAGAATCAAAATAAACAAACATTCATTAATAACAAAAATTTGCGAAAATATTGCAGTTGTGTATTTAAAATCGATTTGTCCAATCAGTTTCTTATCTCACTGCCTCCACTTAAAAATATCAACGCCATCGGTCCTTCGAGCCGGAAACATTCAAAGCCGCACAAACAAAAGTAAAATACCAAGTTTAGTAAATGTAACATCGTTGTGGTAATTTAATTTGAAGTTGAAAATCTACTGGTTGAAACAATTTGCGGTTTTGTGAACCCCATTCTCTTAGTGAACAGTTCCGATTGACCTAATTCAAGGCGATAGTTTCACTTATCGGCTTGAGACAGCTTCTGCTGCGGCCATTATAATGTCTGCATGCATTAGCACAGCCATTGCACTAACTTGTTATTAAGGTCATTATCTTATAGTATTAAACCAACTGTAGGCAATCTAATATTATAGGGAATATTTCCCACATTATATATTGAGAACGTGACAGATGAATCCATCTGCTTTACAGTATATATCTCTCTATTCTCTAAATGAAAAACGAGACTATGCTACCCTATTTATAAAGAAACTAGTTGTTGCTCGCAGCTTCGCCCGCGCAGTCTTAATAAATTTTCATGGTATAAAGCTTCACTATTTTATCCCCTTGGGGGTAGAATTTATAAAAATCCTTTCTGAGCTGATGCCTACGTCATAGCATCTGCATGCCAAATCTTATTCCTATCGAGTGGTTTGGGCTGTACGTTGATAGATCACTATGTCAGTCAGTCACCTCTGAGTTATATATATTAAGATGACTGGACTGGGAAGGATAACCAGGCTGCTTATTTGTGTTATTATGTAGAGATATTCCCCGTATTATGTATATTTAGGAATTACTTATAATTAGGAAAATCATCAGCAAAAAAGACACTAAATATACACAACCTTGCATTACCGCGTAGAAAAACAACGTGTTTGGTTTTCTTTACATCGCATACCAATTTAATATCATCAAATCATAAAGCGCAACATCATAACAGTATTTCCAATAACTGAAATTCATTTTATACTGACTCAGGATTACTTTGTTATAGAATTTTCTATCTCCGATAATATGTGGAGTGTTCTTAGAGCAGATAGTGTCGCTGACGTTTTGTACACGTTCTCAAGTTTAAAAGTTTTTCAATATTTATAAAATATTTTACGAGAAAACTTTGTGTTTGATTTAGCAATCGGATACCGTAAATTTGTCTTTCTCGTGTTTCTATTAAGAGGGATAGTTGCTGGAATCATAGCGAATTATTGTCAATTTGAAAATTACTAATTAACAACAATGAAAAAATTTCTGAGTTAAATGCATATATCATTGATTAAATATTTTACTGGAAAACATTGATCTAAAATTGTTACATAAAAGTGTGATTCTGTTTCAAGACTGCGTTTTTACGCAGTCTTGAAACAGTGCTTATAAGTTTGTGTTAACATCACATTAATATTGTATCTAATTTATCTTTTCCATATATCAAAAAAAGGTCAGCGTCGCGGATGTTTTTTAATAATAGTAGTGACCAAGAAACTAAAAACAGGACGTCGAATTATGGAAGAGCTAGTCGGCAGTCTACTGTTTCCTCATAACTCGGGACTCTTCCTTCGGGGGGGGGGCTTGAATAGGCGTATGCTTTACGAAAATCTAAAATAAAGTAATGTTGTTTCAGTTTTTATAGGCATATTATATTATGATGTTAATGTGTAAGATAAAAGATAAAAGATATATAAAAGATACACGAATGAAATATGAAAATACGTTTGAGAAAACTGTAAAAAGTCTCAAATCAAACGCTTTTTAGACATACGTAATTTACAAAAATAGACATTAATATGTATGAATATCATTATTCTTATTAGTTTTTTAAGTCCTGTACTTTTGTACGTTACTATAAGTTCATAGCAATAGGAAAACAACTCTTTCACTGGAGTTATTAAATACGGAGTTACCATTATATCAGTCTCAAGCAAAAACACAAAATGCAACGAAGAATTTCCAATACAAAAATAAAACTTATATCAAAGTATTGAGATTCTAATATCTTTTGATTCCAACTTGTCGAATATTGCAGAAGCGGCAACGCAAACTGGAACAAAAGATTTTATTTCTGTATTTGAATTTATGAAGAAAATATTCAGGGACGTAAAAATTTCCTTAATAAATTTCAATTTCATATAGAGCTCGTAGATTTCTATATGAACGCTTCGCAGTTCTCATAATTACATGTAAAAATTGTATGTGTTTACGAAAAGTTTTTACTGGGTTCGTGTAGTGTAAATGGGAAAGATGCTTGAGCAATTCAGATATGTTGAAATGCAGAAGAAATTTTGTTTGAAAGTCCCAATATTACAATAATGCGATGAATGGACTAGCCAGCAGGTCCTGTTTAAAAACGGTTTAAATATCTGTCCAAGTTTTTCTCAGAATGCAATGGAAGGACCAATTTATTGTGCTCGTATTTAGCTTGGAGTCAACAAGGCACTTAGTTTCTAAGAAAAACGTCCAATATGCTTTCTTCGGCAAATAATTTTAAAGGTCACAACTGAAGGGGACGTTTCGGAATGCAAATGAGTTAGACGCTACATTAAAACGGACCAATTTACATACGGCTTATTAATTTTAGGGACGTAGAATATTGTTCTTCGGGGAATAAGTATATTATACCAATAAAACCTGTACCTAAAGTCCGTCCTTTCATATTATTTAAAAAAAAACGTGCATTAGCAATTTGATAGAAAAAAAACTATAGTTTTTTGTCACGTGAAAAAAAAGTGTCATGATCAAAGAATCAATAAAATAATTTATAGACTGTGATTTAGTTATAGTTATATAGTATCGTATTATTTGCGGTTATAGGTAGCGTTCAGTGCAAGATAACGCGCTGTGTTCTATCTGGAAGCAGACAAAGAAAGGACAAGTAAGAGCGATAGTTCGAAGTGACGTATTTCGTACACATAAATTCCTTCAAATATTGGTCGGTTAATACAAAAATAAAATAATAATAGAGCTCTATCGTATTTTTAGACTAAATTATTAATATATGCTCAATTAGTTTTCTTTATTATTGACAGAAAATATCCTGTATAATAATTATTTTTAACAAACTAAAACTGTCAGAATTAGATTACATTTAAATGGAACCGCACCAGAACGCATAGAAATCGGTTCACCCAGTGAAAAGAAATAAGATAACAAATAGTCAACATTCGAATTGATAACCTCCTCCTTGTTTGAAGTAGGTTGAAAATTATCCATGTAAGGTTTCGTTTATTTGATTTCATCTGTTGACAGCCATATGTAGGGTAATTCACCATAACTACATGTTAAATATTGTTATGAAATATTCTTAAAGTATTACAACTTATTTTTGTTACCTCTTCTAACCACGAAAATTATATTACTTCATCTGCATATTGCTAATGTAAAATATAAGAATATTTGTTGACTCTTACCATCAGGCGACTAACCATCGCATACTCATGATCTCCAAACTGACACCAAAAAGTTATTCGCAGGATCCTTGAACATCTATTCAAACTTTTGCAAACCTTACCTAAAGATAGACACCTTTACAAGACACAATGTGTTTGAAAAAGGCCAGTTATTGGTGTTTATTACCGGTATTTCCTGGTAAGCATCCTTCCTGACCTTCGGTATTAATAAAGTTAGTCTATTTTCAACAGCTTGGCAGAATTCAACAAAAGCCAAGGGAACATGACACATAGTACGTCATAGTAGTACAGTAGGTCGGAAGGTTCGATAACTATATAATACTAGACGCTCGTCCCGGCTTCGCCCGGATATCGAGATTTCTGTTTTATCCCAAGGGGGCATTTAATCGGGATAAAAAGTATTCTATCACCCAAGTCAGCTCATGCCCTGTCCGTATACCAAATTTCACCAAAATCAGTTAAGTAGTTACAGCGTGATTGACGGACAAGCATCCAAACAAATAAACTTTCACATTTAAAATATTAGTGTGATAGTGTGATATAATATACAGCAATATAATATAAGTAATGTAATATACACGTAGTAGAGATTTCAGCTCTTAGAGAGAGAGCACTATCATTGTTAACTTCTTAAACTTCTTGTTCTTTGTCGTGTTGTTCTTGTTAGAATGGTCGTGGTCATCATGTTGTATCAAGGTTAGATGTAACCAGCTTCGCGATGTTCCGTCATATTTCTCTATCTCCTTGCATTCTGCTGCACTTGTGCAGCGCGCTGTCACCAGCAGTTTTGATTTGGTCCGTCTACCGCATGGGGATCTTCCGCGTGCTCTAGTACCCTTCGCTCTATTTCTATAGACTTCTCATTTCTCGAAACATGGCCTACAATTTTTAGGAGCCGAGATTGCAAAAAGCTGGATAAACGCTAAGCAATCTCCTTAACTTCTTGAACAGATTTGGAAAAAAAGGTTAAAAAGCAATGAAGCATTTTCTTATTATTTTCACGATTTAAAACTCTACAAATAAAAAGGACAAATAAAACGAAGGTCTCGGGACGAATTCCCGCATCAAAGTTTTATTGTGATTTGTGTAAAATGTGCCAAGGTTAATAAAAAGTTGTATGTTGATATTGATTATTGATATAGGAGGATATAATTTATGATTTCTATCTTTAGGATGTTCAAACTATGTTTTAAGATTGAATACTTGCACACATAAAAAATGGACCCCGTTTGCTTATATTTATGGGTAACTTTTATTACTTATTATAGTAGAAAAAATTGTATAGAATATGGATTCTGTTTATTGAAGAACCTAATATAGATTCTAAAATAACGTATTCTATTTTAAAAGGTGAATATATTGACATCATTTGGCATTTAGAAATTAAAAACTTTTCAACGGATTTTAAACACGATTTATTCATTATATTATTAACCCGACGTTTCTTTTTGTCTCCCCGTGACCACGCTCGCTGTAAAGTGTTCGAAACGTCGGGTTAATAATATAATGAATAAATCGCGTTTAAAATCCGTTGAAAAGTTTTTAATTTCTAAATGTATAATACTCGCGTGAAACCAAACACAAGAAAATACTATCATTTGGCATATTGGACCGGGTATTGAAAAATCTAACTTGGCCTAAATAGGCCTGTGATATTAATAGTTTCGAAGTAAACAATATTTGAAATTGAAACCTGCTTAACTAGTTTATACTTTAAACCCGGCCGACATTCAATTATGTGGTAATGGGTTGAAATAGGGTGGTCCTCATTAAAGAGAAAATTGCGCTCAAACTTTGCGATTAAAACACATAATTATTATAATTTGCGGTTTACGTGGCGTTGCCTCGACCTTTTTGTTTTGAGGAAACACGTTGGTCACAACGTTCTGTGGCTAACATGGCTTATTTTAATAGTCCTACTCGATGTCACTATTGTTAGTAATGTCAAAATAAAGGCCTTTGAGTGTACTAAAAATAGATATTACTCGTTTTGTTTATTAGAACATGATTATGAGGTTTTACGCTAGTAACGATGAACGTTAAGGTTGATAGATTTAGTATAAGTGAGTAGATAATGTTAAGTCTGTATATAAAATAACATTTCTGAATTCATGTGCACGACGCAATTGGTTTACTCTTGCTTGTTGTTATATTTGTTTATTTGTATAATCTGTGGACGTGAAAATACATAAAGAAAAAGCGCAAAATTTCTATTTATATCCCATTTTTTACTTTCAATTATGACACTAACTAAATTTAAGACAATACATATTAGGATCCTATTTATATTCAATACGTTTACTCACTTCAACAACTTTTTATTTTATTTGTGAACAGTTAGGTCAGAAGCACTCTTAAATTTGAGACGATAAAACTGATAATTAAAATTAGTCTGTAGTGGGTACAGCCACAACATTTTCATTGTAGGGGTAATATATTTATATTTTATAATGTTCACGCCTTGATGGATCAGGAAAATAATCAATAATAAATGTAAGTATACGTAAACTACTTATTACGCTGTTTGATTTCTCCTAATGTCAAACAATTTGTATACAATGAAACGAAACATTATAAAATAATAATGTTACAAAGATCGTTTTTAGGATTTGTCTATATAATATATAATAGAAGAGGACTTTGTGTAGAGTATAACATAAGGTAGATTTTATGTCGGTTAAATTAGAATAAATGTAGCCGGGTCAAATGCCTAGTTAACTGAAAGAATCTTATGAATATTACAGGTTCATGTAAAAATTTAACAACGGTATAAAATTAGCTAAGCGCTAAGTACAACTTAGGTACTAAGCCTTGAATGGCTATCTAGGTATTATACCTTATCGCGTTACAGCATATGCCTGAATTGTCTTCACGAGATTACAGCAGATATTCTGCTATTCAAGAGGCAATTTGCAGCGAACGGTTTTAGTTTTAATATAATTTATCGAAAATTTAATTAACGAAATGTCATTAAAATTATAATTATCGTATGTGGTATTGATGGAAACTGCATTATCATACTTATAACTTATTTAAAATAAGGTTAGATTGTTTTATTTTTTTGCAATTTAAACTGGATTGTTTATGTTTTTACACGCTTTTTATTAGCTTCACCTGTATGTTTGTTTGTATGTTTGTTTGTATGTTTGTTTGTAACCGACTTCTTTGGGCGCGATTTTGACCCACTTTAAACGGCCAGATTTCGTTCAAACTTTGTAGATTTATTGAGGACCGATGACAATACACTAATTTGATAAAATTATTCCATTTTTCAATTTGCAAAATATGATTTTTGTTAAAGCGTGTCTTATAGTTTTTTTAAACTATTATTTATTATTTTAAGGTATAGTTTCTCGTTCTCTAAACCCTATATAAGTTTTCTTTCTCTTTTACTGAAATAATGCATTATATTTGTTAAGTCACTATTATTTGTGTTATGTATAACACATATTATTTATTCATATTTTAAGCATATTTTAAATTTTTATTCATATTTTAAGCAGTTAACTAAGAAATACGATCACATGAATAATTTCAGTATATTTGAGTTATTTATCTAATAGTTAAACAAATTAATTTGCGGTGTTTCGCATATTCGATTGTTAATAATTGTGGCGCGCTGTGGAATTATCTGAGTCATTAACATTACATATGAATACTAATGATAATACTGGGGTATGGGGCAAATGATATACATTTGTTTCACTGCATTGAGTCCAAATGCTTGTAGATGATAACATATTTATGT
The DNA here is from genome assembly GCF_012273895.1 of Zerene cesonia. Lineage (NCBI taxonomy): Eukaryota > Metazoa > Arthropoda > Insecta > Lepidoptera > Pieridae > Zerene > Zerene cesonia. The sequence continues at coordinate 7,837,943 of NC_052116.1, read as the reverse complement.
TTGTACTATTTTAAAAACATGTATTAAAAATGCTATACTGAAAAGGTCGATGTTATATCAGTAAACCAACTCATCTTCTCTCATCGTCCAAGACAGGAACCGTATCTAGGTAATTAAAACATTTCACACTTGCATAATGTGCAGGTATAAGATACATCTTGGCGGTAGCCCAGAAGATGGTATCTCATCTTATTTATAATCTGCATTGGAGTATTGCATATCTCACTATATTATATAGTATCTATGTAGGTCCTAACCAAATCTACGTGAAGGTATAATTTAGAAATTACCTTAATGAATGAATATTGATCTCTAACTAAGGCATAATGCAACATTTATATGCATTATGCCTACGCCTGTTTGTGTAGCGATTTTATTATTTATATATAGATTGATATTACTAAAAATATTAATAGTATTTACGTCTATTGACAAAATATCTGCTTTTTATTAATATTTAAAATTAAATTATATTTGCTTATTATATGTGTAACAAACAATAATAAATGCTACTCATTTTTAACATTAGTAGTACAAGTCAATTTGTTTATATAGATATGCGGACGGTTAATAAACTATTTGACTCCATGTTATACTACGTATGATCTAAGTGTACTCTATACTAATATATTATTAAGCTAAAGAGATTGATTAAGAGAAAAATTCTTACAGAGTTACATAGTAAATTTATCGAGAAAAGGCATCTATAACATAATCTACGTGAGTGAAACCGCAGAATACAGCTAATCTTTATTGTAATAAAGCAATATTTTACTCATTTGGTATTACAATCATATGCTTCTATTAACTCTTTGGGCGGAAAACGTTCTCGCGAATGCACTCTAACTTTTCGTCGGCTTATAATTTTTCATCACTAAATTATATATAAACTTTTAACAATATGGTGACATATACCACGTATCGCCAGGGAATTCAAGACTTTAAACCTAATAAATATATAGCTCTCTGTTGTAAAATAGTGACTTAAACTTTACTTTCCAGTTTCTAGGTCAATCAAGTTGGTTCAAACTCAATTTACGAACACGAAGAACGTTTTAGGAGACTGTACGATTGAGTAACATGATGCTTTCTCTGGCGTTCTAGAACATTCACACATTGCGACTGAGATTTCGTGTTTAAACTGGCGCTTTCGGTGTTTAATTTACCGCTGACTTTGTCTGCAAATTGTGTACTATTATCGTCGCAGAGAGTACATTTATGATACTTTGTAGAAATACATCAGGCCATGTTTATTAATAATAAGTAAATTGATATTTAAAGAGCATAAAGTGAGATATAACTGCATTTTGATACTCGGAAACACGGTACGCGCGGTTGGAAATGTCGTCAAAAATTGTAACAATTTAATTTCGTAAGCACGACGCTACACCTTGTTATCGTTTTGCACTTAATAGCCGTTACGAATAAGCATAAACATACATTGATAATTCAATAATAAATATATTGTGAGAATAAAACACAAAACACTATGACGCAAATAAAATGAGCAATAGTCATTGCAATGAGAGCTGAATCACGCAGTAAATTTCGAAGGTAATAATGAAAACACATAATATAATTCAGTCATCAATCTCAGTTAATAACAATACAGTGGATTTATGCCATTTGTCAGACGTTCAAACACCTATTAGGCTTAGCTTCAAGATGGTCCTTGACAGCGAATGATGAATTGGGATATCTCTGTTGCTATGTGAACTGATCCATCAAATATTGATTTGCGTATATTGTTATGGTGTAGTGTACTGGAAAATATATTGTTTGTTTGGGATTTGTTCGTCAAAGTTTTGCGAAAACGTATTTGAAGGTATGTTCATGCGACTATTAAGGGCCAGCTTGATTCGGTTTTAACGGTTAACGTACTTCATAATGAAGTAAGTATAGTAATGTACTAATTTTTGTAAAGGTTATTATTCTATCACCTAGTGTTTTTTCGATCTAGATACTACATAAAATAAATTATGGATTGAGACAACGATCGAGCTTATCTACTATCTTAAACTTACTTATAATTCAAGTAATTTTTGTAATATTCCAAAAGTGCTATATATGCGTACGATAGACGTAAAATTTTTCTCAATGTTTTATTTAACAAGAGCTAGAATTGAATGTTGAGTAAACAGTAAATGATTGGTAAAAATATAATCAGATTTATTCTAATAATTATAACCGGCGATAGTAATAGACTACCGTCTTAAAATATTACTATTCATAATCTTGTAAAAGTTTACATGAAAAAACTTTATTTGAGTTTGAAAAGACATATCATGAATATTATGCAAATTTTAATGCACTCTAACTACATATACACTAAGTATATAATTGCAAATCTGCAGACAATAATATCATAACACGACCATTCACTTTTTTATAATCTTAAACCAATTTTATTTCTCGACCCTGAAGGCGTCAAAGTTTACAAAGAAAAATACCTAAGTTGTACCAATTAAAACTTCTCTTTTCCTGTAAAATTAATTAAACACCATCTGTGACGGGGAAGCGTTGAAAAAGTATAAGTACTCTATTTAATTACGATTAAGTTTATTGATAAAAGTCTGATTATTGTCCTGGGAATGGAACCATTAGAAAATTTCGAATGGGAGGAAAAGACGATGAACGGTCTGGTGGTATAGATGATAATTAATTTATGAAAATATATGTCAATAAGTTATTAGGGACATATTACTTGGAAGTAAAACCGCCTTTCATATTATTTAACCGACCTTCCCGAAAACGAAGGAGGTCGTCGAATGTATTTTAGGTTTTGTTACTTTATAGCTCCGTGGGTTTTCAACCGATTGGCATGTTTTTTAGCCTTGAGAGGAAATTATTGTTATTTGGCCACATTATAGTATCTGAAGCGGTAATATCTCAGACATCAGAGACGTTTTTTTAGTAAAGAATTATATTGATTTTACCTCGTTCTACAATCGCTTCACAAAACTTCCTTAATTCCCAGTTAAAGGAGAATTTAGTGAATAATTACCAAGTTTCTTTTACGATATTACCGTAACCATTCATCAGCAGTAATAACAGATGTTTGAAGCACTCATTTATCATACAACACAGAGGCGTGACGTTGTGCTTTCCTTTCACCTAATTCTTTTCGTAATCGGTCAGTGTAGGCCCATCGGTCAAGGGCTGCAATTACTCTTTACTTTTATATTCTTGCCGTCTAAATAACAATGTATGGTATCATCTATTATCCAATTACTATACTATTAAGTGTAATAGTGGTGGTTCGTAGACAAAGGAAAAAATTGTCCCGGGTTTTCTCGGCATTGTTCCCGTTCGCGTTCAAACTATCTCACCGTGAAGAAGAAGCAGATAGACAAACAGGCTTATAATAATGATTTGAATGACTTTCTAATAATTTAATCAGAAGCGATTTATCCTTTAACCCTTACAAAGCATTGCTACTTTTTTATTTTATTTTAAAATACAAAAGTTAAAACAAAAATAAAGGAATAAAGATATCATAAAGAAATATAATCTGAAGCTTTTACAAAGTAACCTAGAATGTGTAAAAATACACTCTTTCCATTTTTAGATTTGGTTTCATCGACATACTTATGGTAATCGGCTATTTTTTAGAAAAATCAGCCATTAATTCGATGTCAACAATAATGAAATAACATAGAAATCTCCGTAAGTCCGCGTGCTACTCAACGTAGAAAAATCGTGATATTCCGCCTTATTAATAGCTATGTAAAAACAAGCCAAAGTTATTTATTCGGCGCGATAGCGGAGCGGATGTGTGGCCACATAACTCAGGGTCTAGCGTCCGTCATGATAGAGCGCTAATGGGGGGAGACCGGGAAAAATTATCTTCATGTTCTGCTGGAATACTTTAGCAATGATTTAGGAATATTTAAACTAGTGACGAAGTATACTCTATGTAAAATAGACGTACTTAATATAAGGTTAGGCGACAATCATGTTTCGGTGAAGAATTAGTGATAGAAAACTTTAGTGTTATAGTTGAAGTGGAATGGCTGGAGAGGAGAGAAATGGAGAAAGCTGAGAATTGCTGAGAATTAAACATTGGGATAAGGTATACTGAAAACTAACTACTAATATATCGCTTATGAGCTAGATACGTAGGATAATCATAAGGCTACCATATTTTTTTGGTAGAATAGCTTAGGAGAATGAAAAGCATGTAGTATGAATATTAGGTACGTATGATAAAGAAAAATATTAATTGAGAGCACTTCATAGGTAGTGTTTATACACGTATCACGTAGTATCAGCATGTTTTTTGCTGCATTGCAATAAATGATATCCGTGGTATTGAAGGTTGATATTAAATAAAAGAATGCTGTCTGATACCTTAAAAATGTTATGAACTTTGTATAGGAAATTTGCAGAAGGACTCATAGATTTTTGGGGTTTGAAGGGCGCAATTTACTAATCTGTAGTTATTCTAATTAAGGCAAAATTATATTTGTTAATGTGTAGAGTCGTACTCTGAAGATCTGTTAAAGAAATGTAATCTCATTTTATCAACCACTATTTATCAGCAAAGTTATTTAATGCATATATTATGCGACCGATACAGTAGAGTTGAAATAATGTTACCACAATGATATATACCACTACAGGTTATATCTACATTATCAGTTGATATGCTCCCAATATAGTGCATATCTTCTACCAATATCCCAGTTCTATGAAATTTCGTAAAAGTCAAAGAGAATAAAATATGAAATTGTACCGTCACATTGCAATAGAAGTTTCGAAGTGGCGAATATCAATATTTCAATATATAGGGGTATTGTCGACGAGGTAGCTTTTGATAAATGTCAGATCTGTCAATTATGTACGACTTGAGAGCTACTCACGTGAAATATTCATGGTCTTTTATGGAAATATGGTCAGCGTTTTGAAGAATACATAAGGTATTCGTTTTGAAGGACATCACGACAAGTTATAGCGTAATAGCCTCTTCGTATAATGTCTAGTAGATTAGCTTCTATTGACAATTTATGTGTCGCAGTATTAGAAGATGCGTAAAAAATATATAGTATACTTTAGTATGTATGCTATTCTGTATGGATATAGTATAGATATCCTATGGATTATTGCAACAAGAACGGTGGTGGCTCAGTGGTGAAAACCTTCGACTTCAAATCGATAAGTCAGTTTCGAGACCCAACGAGCGTGCAGGAAATCAATTGATTTTTCATGTGGATAACATCATCACTGCTTAAAACGGTGAAGGAAAACATCGTGAAGAAACCGGCATGTCCAAGATTTCAAAAGACACATGTGACATGTGACAGGATCTGCCAACCCGCACTTGGCCAGCGTGGTGGATTATGACCTGAACTCTTATAGGAGGCCTGTGTCCCAGCAGTGGGAACATATTTGGCCTGATTATGATGATGATGATGATGATGATTGCAACAAAATAAAACAGTAAATATACTAATTTAACACTTGAATTAAATTTTATCTTACTTCAAATGTTCCATTTGACATTATTCTTTATAGATGTGCAGATAATTATGCATTAATTGCAGATAATTATACATTCGAATTTCATCATAGTTTACGATACATTCAAGTTCGTTATCTCATATCAAGATACCTAGATGAGCTAGGAGCATGTGTTGTGATGCCTTAAAGTAAATGATCCACTGCATTAAAAAAAAAACAAAAACAAAATAAAAGAAAACAGGAAAATTAATTGCTTCAGCTGCATTAAGTCTTTAAAAAGGTAATTTTATTTATTATATCAATTCAATAACCAGTTGAAGAGTGAAAAACAAATGAAAACACATAACTAACTTGAGTTAGTTTGAAGCTTTGAAGCTTTCCACATCCTTACGGTCGCTGTTGCTTAAAAATTCGCAATAACACTCGGTCACAAAATAAATAAAACCTTTTCATATTGGCAGAAGATGACTCTTATATTTGTAAATACAAACATATAAGAAATTGTTATTTGTATTGACAATCTTATATTTGGATGTTCAAAAATAAAATTAGACGTTTATTTATTGTCAACCAAAATAAAACATCGAAATGTTTATGTATTATTTATTAATTTAAGGTCTGAATATATCTATAAATGTTTGAGTTTGAATTTGATGGTAGAAACAGATGTTATTATTCTTCATACTCATTATTTTGATTCAAGACTTTATAGCATTCATATTATTTTGTTCATATAATATTACTATATAATTTATATTTATATTTTTACATTTAGTTTTTGATTCGTTTCACTACAATTAAATTCCAGTGTTTAATGGTTATACTTTCCGATTAAGTCAATTTGAATTAGTATCATATTAATACTTTAACATCATTACTTCCGTACAATTTATATCCTTTTCCTTACCCTTCCTAGTCCTATCCTTTATTCCTCTCATCAATCCTATCCTAATCCCTTCCCAATTAAAGTCGCCAATCCATTTGTAAAGGAGAAAGGTCTGCAATTGACCTTACGCCTCTCCAAATGTTCATGGGCGGTGGTAGCACTTACCATCAGGCGACCCACCATCGAAGCTCCATTGCCGACTATGACGTAAAAAAAAAAAAATATTATGTAGTCAACTATATTAAAATTGTTATATATATTTAATTTATGATCAGTACTGTCACTTTTTGTAACAATATAGATTATAAAATAAATTGTTTTTACACTATGGCGTACGTGGACCAATGTCAGGAGAGTGACAGATAAGATTTTGCCAGAAGCAAAGGTAAAAAAACGCCTCGGTGCCTGGCATTTCCTCACTTAAAAATACAAATTAACACACATTCACTATAAACATAAAATAAACAAAAAATATACAAAAATAGTCACTACATTATCATCATGAAGTCATATATTTCATAATGCTATTTAAAAGTGTCCCTTGACTATATTTTAATATCAATTAATAAAAATAAGCCCATATAAGCATGTGTGAACAACTAATCGACTTTTGAGTTGAAGCTTGTCCTATCCTATTATCGTGTATAGATCGATCATCCACTGCACCAACACATCTGCTTCTAATTGCGCCTCACGGACAGTTTCCTAGTTATAGGTTAGAGCACCTACTCTTTTGAGTTATCTATACTAATATTCTAAAGCTGAAGAGTTTGTTTGTTTGTTTGGCTAATCTCAGAAACTGCTGGTCCGATTTGAAAATTTATTTCAGTGTTAGATAGCCCATATATTGAGGAAGGCTATAGGCTATTTATGTACCACGGGCGAAGACGGGGCGGAGCGCTAGTATTGGCTTAAAGTATACTATTATTATATATTTTTAACATCTATTCGGGCGTTGATAATCGAAATAGATATTTAGTGTGAGAATACGCGTAACGTTACGCGTTACGAAACTAAGTATAGTAAGAGAAAACATAAAATCGCTATCATATTCCTATTCAAAAAATATATTTTCGATAAAATCTTTGCTGAAAATCGATGCTACAGTAAAAATGTTGTTCTTTTTAAAATCACTCGTAAAATCCCACCGCCCACAGGAATAAAAATATTCAGACCTTTTATAAAACTTTATCCATGGAAGTAGAAAATAAAAGTACGTTTCTTTAATAAGTATTATATCGGACTTAAGGGTTAAGCGGGGCGGAACGGTAGGAATCCAATTTCTATTCAAATAACATTAGCATTATTACACCCCACTGCCCTCGATAGATGTCGCTACGTTGCGATTTAGGCTCTTTTCATCCTTGCTACTTTTCAAATCTGTTTGCCATAGAAATGAGGTTGGTTGTGGTTCGTCCAATAATGTTTTACACAGAAAAGAAATAATAAATATAGAAAAAATGTTATCTTTTACCAATAGAATGAAAAATCAGTTTTTACACACCGCTACATTAATTCTGATTTATCGCATTACAAAATATTGTAACCATATTCCGTCTTTATTTCCCAGCTTTTTATCAAATGGCTGAATGTTTTGGGAAACATTATTAGAGAGATTGTTGCAGCTCATCGTATAAACTGCGATTCATAATTTTTATTTCAAGTGGGGAAATCTTGCAGATAATTTTACCCATGTCCAACGAAAAGAAACCGAATCGGGCGATTAGCTTTCAAAATGGTACTACAGTTGACGACTCGGAAATAGTTGAAACGCCAGTCTCCATAGGTTTGATAGGGAAGGCTTTTATTATGCAAAGCGCCCGGCAAATCCTGACCCGGACGGCCATTCAAATATGGAACATTTCATATCGGAATTTAGGCATTTTCTATAATTCCAAGATGTGTTCTTCATATCTACCGTTTTCGAAAAATTACTAATAAGGAGTATTGTATTCCTTATTAGTAATACATACATAGATGCTCGCAGGTTGTCCAAGCAAATACATAATATTACATAGTATATATATATATACATACTGCAACGTTGTTGAGTGTATAATAATAATTTTTTGTGTGTATGTATTTCAACCAAGATAACAGTGTAAGTGTTTCTGAATCGTTTGTATAGATTAGAAGATAAATAAAGAGTAAATTATAAACAGTGATTCATAGCCATTCCTGTAAAATATTTTCGTTTTACTTCATAAGAATTAACATGAAACCAAGTTACAGGTACGTCTGGTATCTTGTACATGTATTTACATTACAGGAGTACATGGGTCAATTGACTCATGGCATATAAAGCTGACCTTTTCACAGCCATAACACATAACAGCAACCTAATTTAGATTTTATGTTAAATTCTTTTTAAATTGTCGTGTCTGTGTTTACGTTTTTTCTTATTTAGTTGTTGTGTGTACTCGAGTGTTAATAAATATATGTCTATTTCTTCATATGATTCTGGTCAGTCTTATTTCGTAGCCATTTCGCCATTTCGAACCTGTATAACCGAGGCAGAAAACATCTGACAGAGTGAATAAAGGAGCGCCAACTTCAATTGAATATTTTAGGTGAGCGCGTTAGCTATTGATCGATGTTACGACATACGTTTTGACAATAAAAGCTTTGATGTTGTTGAAGGAGATAATTTGTTATCCTTAAGTTCTAAACTTTCATTATGATGACACGTGTAATGCTATGACAGAGCTCATGTAAGGGGGATATTTGATGAAGTAATGCATAATAATGCTATTTAAGTCGTGTTAGTTATAGAAGCGATGGTGGCTCACAGGTGAGAACCTGGGACTTCAAAATCGATAAGTCGGGGTTTGAGACCGAGCGAGCGTGCAGAAAAAATTGTTCAATTTATATCATATGTGGATAATATAACCACTGCTTAAAACGGTGAAGGAAGACCTCGTGAGGAAACCGGTCCAAGAGTCAAAAGTTCGACGACATGTGTCATCTGCCAACCCGCATTTGGCCAGCGTGGTGGACTATGGTCTGAAACCCTCAAAGGAGGCCTGTGTCCCAGCAGTGGGAACAAATATTGGCTGATGATGATGATGATGATGAGTTATAGCACTAATAACTTAACTGCGGAAGGAAGTTTATGATTTTTTTTTTTTGATTGATTTGTGTCCAATTAGAACAGAAATGTAAAAAAATAGCATCTGTCTCAGCTCATTATAGGTACAGGAAGCTAGTTGAACATACTTTCACCTCTTAATACAAATTACATTAATTGGTAAGAAACAGTTGATAGACGAAGTTATAGACGCATTTCAATTTATATCATAACTGATGACAACACTCAATATAATGAATTATTCAAATGCCCATTTATACAATGGGAGCTCATGTGAAAAGTTATGAAGAAAAAACAAACTTTTCATGGGAAAATCGGTGCATACGTAATGTACCCCGTATGTATGCATTCCACAAGTTGTTTTCTCTTTTTGTGGCGTAATTTGTTTACTAAATGAAGAATACTAAATGAATACAGGCTGTGCTTGGCATATTTATCTACTTCATACCTATGATATATGGCCTTATGCCATCCTCAATAAATGGGCTATTCAAAACCAATATACTCTTTATATTCTTAATAACTCTAACCAGTAGTACCTGAAATAAACGCGCTAAAACAAACAAACAAACATTATGATGAATATTGGTAATTAATCAGTGCACACTTATTAGTAAAATATAGGATGTCTGTGTTGTAATATATTATTATAAATATATATATAGAAGCCAATAATAGATAGAAGCCAATTTGGTGTAAACAGGTTAAAAATGCTCTTAACTCTTGTGGTTTTTAATTAAGAATTTTAAAAGTCTTACAAGGTATTATTAAACCGATGAGTTAAGTGCTTAATGGCATAATTGAAAAAGGTTTACCAATTTTCATTGTTACAAGCTGGTTCCCTTATGTTGTAAAAATTTATGATCGCGATCATAATATATATTTAGTTGAGTCGTTTAGGGAGTATGTCAAATATTAAATTAATCGATGGTGTATCTGGACAGATTTGACTTTTAAGAGCAACCACAGAGTTTCTTGCTGACTCTTTTCTGTAGAAACTACTTTCCGAAACGGTGGTAAATTTTTTATTATGTAATTTGACGATTCATAAGCGCTTCTAAAGGAAATCTAGTGGAATGAATAAATGTTTGAGTTTTGAGTTTGAGTTATGATATACTCAAATAGAAGTAGAAAAGTTTATCAAATTGAGTTGAAATTATGTAAGTCTCGTCTAAATTTACTTTCTCTTATTATTACTAACACACATATTATCCATTTTACTTAAACAGTTAAGTCATATATTTTTTTCATTTGATTAATTTTATTAATGGTGTGATATTGAGCAATCTTTAGAGTTTACATTATCTAGTATGTTAGCCTCTTAGGTTATTCCTGCATTTGAATTATGGATACTAAGGATGAACAATTGGATTGATCCAGCTAGACCACAACGCAGGGCAAGTTATTCATTTTCGGCTGTATCAGATATCCTTCTTGCTTGTCAATGCAAAAAAAGAACCGTTCTGTCATTCCGAGTTCTGAATCGAGACCACTTCTCCTTATGACACTCGAACCTCTGTCGTTATGCTGAACCACCGGTTCTCGGAGTGGATATCAATCCTCGAGGACCCGGCCTTGATGTTCCGTGTTATTTTTGACACAATTGCCGCTCGGCGGTGCTTACAATTTGAATAAGTGTTGGAATTTCGTTTGCATTTTTTTTTTGGGGGATTTACGCGTCGAAATTTTTTGCAAACTGCGAAATGATTTTGCGGTCTTTGATCATTTTCCGTTTTGTTACTCGTTCTGCATTTTTTTCTCTTTTAGACGCTGGGATGGTTGTTTATTTACAATCAACCCTCTTGGAATTTGTTATGAAACGAAACGAAAAGAAAAAAGGACATAATTATGTTTAAGCCAAATCATGAATTAAAAATAAGAAAATGCTATATGAAGCAGTGCACACTTTTGTAAGAATGAAATATGGAATTCATAGATAAAAGCAGCTAGCAAGCTAATTAATATGCATTCTTACAAGAGTCTACTAAGAGTCTATCCATCTCCTTAGTACAGTGGTTAACATGTGAGTGCAGAATCAAGGGGTCCCGGGTTCGATACTCGGTGGAGCCTTGAAAAAAATGTCTCGGTCGGGCTGGATACAGAAGACTGATATCCGACTTAGCCATAAAGAAAATCAATCAGTAAAACAAGTACAAATTATCTGCTCCATACCCCACTGGAGGACATGAGCCTTCTGTAATACAGTTTTAGTATAGGTTAATTGAAAAAAATACACTAGAATATCAAGCTCCATCCACCCACATAGAATCGAATTGTAAAAATCGTAGCAATACTTCAAACGGAGACAAATACCATGAAAACATTTTGAGAAATAGCTTCGTATTTTTGCTGTCCTTTATTAAGGCCGTAATGCAGTACTAGAGCACATTTTAGTTGGATAGCCACTTGTAAGCGTCCTAGACCTGGTTGCACGGTAATTAGTCGCAAATGTTTTCTGTTTACGTCGCTATGTTGTACTTTTTTGCTGGCATTTGCGACAAGTTTGTATGAAAATCAATATTGGCAACGTTTATGTGACTATGTGAGTACCCTAATTTTATACAGTTTTGGAGGTAACCCTGATATTGAGAAATTTTGAAAGAATAGAAAAAATTTGATCACGAGGCACGCGTGATCCCTGGGGATCACGGGTGGCTGAGAGGCTAGGCGTTGCAAGGCGGTTTGGCAAAAAACGCGGGTACGAATCCCGCTTCTTGATCAAAAAAAAATTTTTTCTATTCCTTCAAAATTTCTCATTTATACAATAGAAAAACGGTAACATATATAACAAATATTCAGAACAATGTGCAGTATCTTTACTTCTAGCTCAGTTAATAGACATGAATAATTAATTTTCCATTTTATATGAATTAATTATTTATTTTACTACAAATACAAAAAAAATTGTATAAATTAGTGTTATGAATCTTTGAAGGTCATTTGACCTTATTTATTAAACGTTTAAGTACTACGCGTCCTACTTGACAAAGCCACAACAGTAAGTTGTGAAAATATTCAAATGATTCAGTTAAAATGCGATAAGTTTGAAGATTTGACTATCGTAGTACTATCAAACTTGTTGATAGGTGTACGACAGATCCGTAGTTGAGTTTTAGCACATATGTTCCAGGAATACTCTTTAGAATACTTTTAGAATATCTCTACTCTTGGCACATTGGAGGTCGCGGAAGGAATGTCTGCATTATTAACTGTACTTCGAGACATGTTGTCTTCAGCATCATCTTACGATACGATGAAATGAAGAAATTCGTTCTACGATCCACAGGGGACACTTCGAGAATCTTCTATTTCATTTCAGTATAAAGAATAGAAAATGTATGACGTCGTTTCTATTATAAATCGATATTTCGTATGTTCTGTTACCTACACAATATCTGTATATTACCGCATAACTTTTTTACGGGGTGAACCAATGATTTTGGTGATTTATTTTTCAAGAGTGGGACTTATCAAAATCAAAGCTTCCGTGTGGTTCCATTTAAGTTAGGTTTTGTTCTGAAAAGTTGAATGCAGCTTATTTATTTGCGAAAAAATAAACATGTGTTCATGATGTAATAAGAAAATCTATATAAGTTCTTTCACCGTTGAATATGTATGTGGTGCTTGAATGATGTAGGTACCACAAGCGAATCCGACATACTGTTAGTACTAAAAATTCCTGTCTGTTCTTATATAGGTCAATGACATCTCCTTGTCGGATATAGGGCGGTTTCATTATGCACTTATTGCATCTCGGATGTGTTTTAAGCAATTTATTTAACAATATTATCGTAGTGTCGTTACTGAATGCGGTTTGGAGGAAGACAGTGTAGCTAAGTCGGTAGTCTGCTGTTTCAGTGGTAGTCAGACATAACCCACTGCCTTGCCTTTGAGTATGCGTAAACGCATTCTCAACTATTATGTATTAGATTTCAAGGGAAAATAGCCCTTAATTCTGGATTGATCAGTTAGTTTAAGGTTTCTTTATTCATTTATGATTTGTATCGGTAAAAATATTGTGTTAGGAATGCCTTACAATTACTGCAGTAATATAATTTAAGTTTGTATAGTGAGTAGGAATCACCTACATAATTCCATGGCCTAATTTCTAATGAATTTTATAAAAGATCGCCATAATGAGACGGGCTTGCCTTTGTAGCTGCGCGCATGTTTCTATCGTAGATCGGAATCTACGATAGATGGCGTTGGACACAGATGCTTACCTAATCTTTGCGGGTGACGTGGAGGACCCCTTTGTGGTCTCCCTAAATTGCTATACCTGTGCATACGAGACGGCCATGATGAATGAAGTCTCCAATCTGGAGAATTGACGAGTGATACGCTTTTGTTACAAGGAGTGCCCATAGCACCTATGTATAAATGCTATATCGGTTTGAAATCGGTAATGCAAAGAGACCGAAACCAAGTGATACTATGAGTGAGGTTAATGTTGTTTGTTATATGCATTTTGGTGCACTTACTAAATTGTTAAATGAATAATAATCATTATTTTTAACAAAAAACTGAACCACCTCCAATATATCAGAACTAGACTTAATTCAGGAGACTACACGGAAAGCACCAGCTTTCAAGTAAAAAAAGAATCGTCAAAATCGGTTAATCCAAAATTGATTTGAACATATTTCCCTGTCATGAAGTTATTAATAAACTTAACCAAAAAAGGTATAACTCAAAACCGCTTTTTTTGGGAACGTCGGTTAAAAAATATATTTTTTCCTTTACACATTATTAATGTACGCACACTCCTTAAAAGAGCGTACTATCACACGTCAAATAATTACAATCCCTATTATTTTAACTTTACACCTAAAATATAACCATTCAATTAATTTTTTAGCTTTGTGACCTTTTAATTTCATTTCAATGTACCATCAAATTGAATCAATTTGAATTATAAAATCTGTTTCTCAGCGATTGTTACTAAAATTTTCGATAGTAAACTCACGTGTAAATAAACTTCGAGCACGTTCATTTTAATATAAGAGTCAAAACTTTGAAAATTAACTTAAAAAGTTATTGTTGACTTAATATAGCTGGTTATTCGAAATTTTCTTAACAAGATGCGCACAACTTAAATGAGAATAGTTCATGATAAATTTCAAAGAAGTCGATGCAAGCATATTTGGTATTCAACTAGTATCGAAGGGATATTTATTACAAACATCTGCACAATTTTTTACACGTAGAGGAAAGTTTAAATATTGAGACTTATACTATCTGTGTTCGATAAATCCTTTTTCTTTAGTACAAGAACGTGTTTTTAGAAACAACATTTCTTTAAGAAATTTAGCTTTAGTTTCTAAAGTTAATATTTTGTGAACACAATATTATGTAACATTGTGTTTTATGAAGGAATGTTAATGAATTGTTCACTAAGTTTATGAACTTTGTATTTTTTTTTTAGAATTTCGTACCCCTATGGGACTCTATTACTAAGACTTTGCTATACCGCTGTTTGTCTGTGTGTTCGTCAATCACCAGTCTGCATCTCATGAACCGTGCTAGTTAGATAGAAATTTTCAGAGTTGATGAATTTCTGTTGCCGCTTAAACAAAATACCATAAAAAAAGTCGAAGTGAAGCAACGTTATGCATGGTTATAAATTGGATGGGTGACCAATTTTTTTTCTATTACTCTTTAACTCATTTGTACGGTACCCTTAGTATCACCAGTCCAACTCGCACTTGATCATTTTTATTAGAAACTAGCTGACCCGGCGAACTTCGTACCGCCTTAGCGTTGCAATGATGCACTATTTTATTTTGTATAGCTGACCTATCCTAGCCTACCTGTATGAGTACCTATTCAATTTGAACTGAATCCTCCATATAAAAAAATTTAATTTTCCATATAAAAAAAAATTATTTTATTTTTCTTAATATTTTTTTCCGTAAGAACCTTCTCCTAATAATAACAAATACAAAAAAAAGAATTAGTGAAATCGGTCCAGCCATTCACGCGTGATGCCGTGACCAAGGAAAACGGGTTTCATTTTTATATATATAGATATTCCTTCGTGACAGTTGACAGATTTTAGTTGCATTTATATTAAGTAAACATTTTATTGTCTTACATATTAATATAGAGCACCTTCTTGAGATGAAAATCGTGTGTTTGGGTTTTCAGTAATTCGACGTCATTGACATTTTGTTATCTCTCGACTCTTATCTTATATCTCTTTGCCAATTAATGTTCCAAATTATGACAATAATCCTTGTAATTCTTTGTAGTAAAACAAAAGTACATTTAAATATAAAATCTCGCTCAAAGTTTTAATTAGATTTTGTATTCAAAGGTTCAAAGGTTTTTAATTTTGCAAGGACTTACTGTTATTTATGTTGTTATTTTTTTATTTGATATTTTTTATTATAAGTGACTTTTGTGATAACTAGGGACGTAAATCTTTTTATATTCGAAAGCCAGTGCTGTCAGATCCTAGTTATTTACCAATAAACAAAATGTGGGGAATCGAGACATTTATTTACATGAATTCAAACAGCAAATACTTGCTCAGGTCAGATGCAAAACATAAGCTATACTAGAATAAAAATGCTTCATAATAATGTTGCTATATAAATTTACTAATACACTTATGGTTACGTAATGAAATATCATGATAACATTAATCACACTAATATTATAAATGTGAAAGTTTCTTTGTTTGGATGTTTGTTTGTCAATCACGTTGAAACTACAGAAAGGATTTTGATAAAATATGGTATAAAGACAGGGTATAAATTGACTTAGGTGATAGGATACTTTTTATCCCGATTAAATGCTCCCTTGGCATAAAACATTAATCGTTAATAAATATCCGGGCCGAGCCGGGACGAACGTCTAGTAAATAATGTTGAACATTGCCATATACTTTCCTTGGACTATAAATTATAAAACATACACCGGTATTATACCTACTTTGTTGCCACCCGTTGCTGTTGCCCGTTGCTTTCATATCCTTGTTGATTTGTTGATTTTTATGTATCTAGAATCTTTGGGTTTGGGTAGATAAATAGATGTGAAAATATATAGTCTATTTAGTATCGTATATAAAAACATTAGAACATGTTATTACGTAAAATTTCTTGTTTTTTTCCTCAAGTCAGTCTTAACAGGTATGTGGCTATTCGATACACGTATAAACATGACTTTTTACCACACATTTGAGGTTTCTAGACAATAAGTAAAGTCTGGTCGCTCTGGGCTACAATTGCAAATAAGTGCAAATTTGAGAGCATAAGAGAAAAGTCCTTCATACTAATTTGTTAGTATTTTTATCGCACTTCGCGTTTTAGTTTATTTTCGTTTACTCGGAAATAAGTTCTGTAAAGCAGAACATTTCTTACCAGATGCTGCTTCCAGTGAGCTTTGATTCAAGCGTTGCAAAGGACTAATTAGTTATTTCATGCCTTTTAGTTTCGAAGTGTACCAAGTATTTAACTATAAGCTTCTTATTTGAATAAATTATTCACGTTATATAAAACAGATATGTGTGACTACCTAGTGATATATCTTACATACATATAACATCTGAAATCCTTTTTATGTAAAATAAATAACGTCATGTTTGTTTACTTACTCGCTTCGATTTAGCTTCATGTTTAATTTGAATTTACTATTAATGTACACATTATTCATTATTATAAATATGGAAGGTAAGATAGTTTTTACGTATAATGAATGAAAGTTTATTTAAATTAAGAGTAAGCCTTTAAAGCTTGAAGCTTTCAGTCCTGCTTTCATTCGCGCCTATGGTTCAACCATCTCTGCTATTTATTCTTAATAAGATAAAAATTTGTTGCCTCCTTATAAAATATTCAAAAACAAAAAAAAAAAACAGTTTCTTAAAACATGCAATTTAGATACCACGATTTTCCTTCAAGACTCCCAAAATGTTAGTTCCAATAAAACAAAAAGAATATAATTTAAAGCATCTGGAAACTTATAGATATAAATCTAACACAATGTTCTTAGAAAGCTACTTTAAATTAAGTTGGATGATAGCCAGCCTTCCGTTTACTCGCCGTAAAGAAAATACCTCGAAAAAATTTTACGCCCAAGTTGGAAAGATTTTTATAAAAGCTGTTGATAGGTTTACTTTGAATTTTGTCACAGGTCACAATTTTCTATGTCTGCTAAAAATGTAATCTTGTTTATCAAAAGAGGTTTTGGTCGGTTGCAATTTTGTTTCTTACATATACATTAATGAATAATTTAAATGAGGATTACTTTTTTCAGGACGGTTATTCTGAGAAAAACGTTCATTAATTAATTTCTTTGACGAGCTCTAATTAGGTGTTTTCTTTCGAAAAAATTATTATGGTAATTAAACATTTTTTATAAGCCTTTGTGACGTGTTTGTGGAAATAAATACTGACAGAAAACGAATTCTATAAAAGCCTATAAATAATTTTATAAATAAGAATAACATTCATCATCATCAGCCAATACATGTTACTGCCGGGATACAAGCCTCGTATGATGAGGGTTTAGGCCATAATCCATAATGACAACATTTTACACAACACATGGAATTTGGGTGGCATTTAAAGATAGATCTATGAAAATAGTCTCCAGGTATCTTCAGGAATCAAAACAAAACAACAACACGTACCGATATTTTGGCAAACATACATGGAAGTATGTTTTGTATGATGATATTTACTAAATAATTATTTTGTAGTTCTAAATTTCGAAATACGAGTAAAAGCATTTTATGTTTACAGACCTTGAAGAGCATTTACGCAATTCAAATAACAGCATGGAGTCTTGGTATTTTGAAATAGTCAGTCATTTCGTAGGGTTTCGTATAATTTGCATGAAAACACATTGAAGTGGTTTTAATATATATTCTAGCTGCTGTAATTATATATCTTCTTAGTATTAATTCACCCATAGTATATATGTAAATGCCGCCTCATGCATCTTTCAGGTTTTGGGATCCTTGGCCAAACGCATCCAAGATTCTCACGCTTTTTAATAATTATGTATACAGCGTATTTATGAAGGGAAAATAAGCCTAGACTTTCAATGTTACAACACACATATGAATGATAATATGTATAAAACTGATTTAGTTTTAAATCCTTCTATAATAAATGCGAAAGTTTGTAAGGATGTGTGATGTGATGTGTGTGTTTGCTGCTATTTCACGCAAAAACTACTGAACCGATTGCAATTAAATTTGGTACGTAGATAGCTGGAGAACTGGAATAACGTATAGGCAAATTTTTATCCCGATATTCCTACGGGATATGGACTTACGCGGGTGAAACCGCGGGGCGCAGCTAGTATTATAAATAAAAGAAAACTGTTTGATAATAACTTTGTAGGGATAATAAAAACCAACAAATAAAATGTTTGGCACATACATTTATTTACATTAGAAACAGTAATATCACACTGTATCTCGTTACAACAAATAATTTTTACAATATATTCAATCGTTGTCATACAATCGATTATCTAATTATGTACATTTAAGTGCGCGATGAAAGTAGAAAAATGTGCATTTATAATGCATAGAAGGCCTAGTACTTAAAAGGTAATGAAACGAAACACTGAAACTAAAATTATGTTATAAAAATACTTAATGCTTTTTGCGAAGGATAAGGAAAAAGCTCTAATACCAATTAGGAGCGATACATTGTGATATTTCAATGACATTGTATGCTAATTATTCATAGAAAAAAACCTTAAATACATAATAACTTTTTTGAAAACAATAAAATTTATTTCGCTTATAGTTCGTCCAGTTCAGAGAGACGATGAAAATTAATGAAATGCTCGTTTCTTAATGTAATATTTATACAAAATTATATTGCATTTGTAACATTTAAGGCTAATTATTTAATTAAACATAATTACGAAGAGCCAAACTGGGACACAGAAGAGAAAGAGGCTCATTTTCATTTTGCTTTTCGCTTAATTTGTGTTTTTCATATTTGAAATGCAATCAAAATTATTGTGAATTGAAAACATATTACCAAGGGGCGCGGGGGAACGATTGGTTGGGGTGTCGGTGCTGTTCAAGTTTGACCTGGACGCCGAGACAGAGATCTCAAACCGGGACTATCCCGGTGAAACCGGGACGTATAGTAAGCCTACTGATTTAACTGAAGTCGCTCGCTTAAAGGAAAAAAAACGAAATATGTCGATTTCTCGGTCCACAATATAATGTTATAAACTATATAAGTCCCCAATTCATAAATACTTCATTATTTTTTTACTAATAATCTATAAACTATAATAACAATACAATGACAATGTAACTGGTAGATTAACAAGCGCGAACTAAACTATAATATACTACCGGTTCGCCCCGGCCTCGTCCTTGGTACATATATAGCCTATAATCATTTTTAAAATCGGTCCAGTGGTTGTTTGTGAGAAATCATTCCAAACATACATACAAAAACACAAATGTCACTTTATAATATTAGTTGAGATAATTATCTCCATATGACATACGCGCACAGTAGAATATTTAATAAAACATCACTTAAAACAACCTCTCCCTGGTATTAGCACTTGAACAAATTAATACAATATAACAGCAACCTAACAACAACAATGTCAAATATTGATATCCATACATTTAACACGTAATTAACGTCACAACTGTACCTATTCGAATTCGTTCATTTCAGTCACATTATTTCACTAGTAAAGGCACTTGTCTTCTCGCCAATAGAAATATCGTCCATATGCACATGCCAGTTTTGTATCTTATCGCACTACTCCTCGACACAGCACCTGGAATAAAAAACAACTGGTATACATTTATAAAACTAAACAAATCATTGAACAATTTACACCAATCTCCGTTCTGTATTATTTGTTCATGTAAATGATAATCATACTAATATTATTAATGCGAAAGTCTATTTGTTTGGATGTTTGTCCGTCAATCTCGCTGAAACTAGCTGAACAGATTTGATGAAATTTGGTATACACACAGGGTATAAACTGACTCGGGTTATATTTTGTTTTATCTCGATTAAATGCTCCTTGGGATAAAACAGGAATCTTGAAATCCGGGCAGAGCCGGGACGAGCGTTTAGTCTTATATATAAAATTCACGTTTTACAATATTCCTTTCCATACTCTTCCGAAACAGCTAGACCGATTCTCCTGAAATTTTGTGTGCCTATCGGAAAGTTCTGAAAATCTGCCAAAATCTATTTGTCCAATCTTTATGATAGTAGTAAGGCAGAACAGCGTTAGCCGCGTTATCTAGTACGATATGTATTGATTATGATGAGTAGACGCAATGTTAACCCTGTAATGTCTTATGTGATGAACAAATTGATTGTCTTTTTAGAATTTTCTTGATTCAGGTCCACTCATATTATCTAAACGTTATGATTCGCATTTTCAATCAATCATGAATTGCCATCAAGTTCTTAAACTGATATGTATGTTTCTATTATTCTCTGTCCTTTAATTTACAGTTAATCTTTACGGCAATTTAGTAAAAAAAGCAGCTTGGAGAAAAGCACTTATTTTCTCATAAATTACGCATGGTTCGCTTTTATAGCTCCATATGGGCAACAAAATATTATGTTACTTAATGGCTACGAAGATTAAGAGTAAATTAATTTTACACAACGTTCAACATTCGAGCGTAATTCAAATTTCGGCGCCAATATTTGCGAAGCCAGACAAAAATGCATGTACGTACACGATTATATTATCGGCATACATCAAATACCGTGACAAGAAAGCGTCCTAAAACAATATTATGGCAGCGGAACCCCTGTGAAACATTCTCCGTGGAGTATCACGAATAGCTTGTAATTATGATATTTTTCCTTGTAAATTGTCGTCATATTTAAATGTAGTAACAGAGAGTTGAGCGAATTTCCTGAGCTCTCGTAAACTCTAGTCTCGGGGGTTTAAAGAGCATAGTGCTTTTAATTTTACAACCGGTGTGCTTTTTTATTCCTGCAGGTATAATTGCGTCTGTAATTGAAGCATCTTCGAGGGAAATTGGATGCTATTTATTCTGCATTTGCGTTACTTTTCCAACGACCGCGCGAGTTTGATTCCAGGAATTTTATCATTTATGTTGTTTGTTTCTCCAATATCTGGTAAATAAATATCAAAAACGAAACACTTTTTATAATTATTTTAGAATCATTGATGAATTGGATTACTAAACATATTATTAGTATGTGTGTTTCGTACTTTGCCTGAATATTGGCTGTCTGAGATAACTTTCATCTATAAGGCCGCCATTTTACATTGCTACGGAAAAAATTTTGTACAGTTATAGATTATGACACAAGAAAGGACATAGGATTGTTTATCGCGGACAACCCACGAAAATGGCACCTAGGTCGGGAATAGCTTAAGAGAAATTTTGCCTTCACGACGCGGGTGAAGACGTTACGGAAAGGAAAAGTTACAATTTATTAGTATAACCAAATATGTTAAAGAAAATAAATAGCACTTACTATTTTTACTTAGCATATAAGACGATATGTGCGGGCGGCTCGCGACGAACAAACGCACAGCCATGCTCCGTACGTTAGTGGGCCGCGTGGGCACCGTGGCGCGGCACTCCAGCGAGAGGTACCCGCGGTGCGTCGAATAGTCGTCCGGGTACACGTGGAGGGTGCGCCAGGACGCCTGCAGCCCGTCGCCGTCGGCCCCGGAGACATGCGTGCGACCGGTGATCACTGGATCCTGGGGGTAAAGGCGTTGAGACTTGAGGTAACGTGCGGCTAAGTTAAGGAAGTTCCCCTGGACATTTACTTCCTGATTATATTATTAAGAGGGGAAGAGTGTTGGATAGATTTCATATTAGGTATTTTATATACTGTTATACACGACAATTCTAATATCTCTGTGATGTATCGCTCGCCTCTAATTACCTTTTTATCCTAATCCAGGCGAAGACAAATCCAACAATTGACTAAAACACAAAATTTTGTTCAGTCTCTCTTTAGCTATACATGGCGTAACTTACATGGATTCTAAACATACTTCACCTAATATACAGATTAATGGGTCGTGGGAATAAAGCTTGAAATTACCAGTGGCTAGATTATAAAGTCTAGCCACTGGATTATTATATATAAGCATCAAATAGAACACTTGTAAACCTTGCCCTTGAAGGGCAATCATTCAATATTCGAGTTTGATTTAGCTAATGATAGATACAAAATAGTAGAAGATCGGGACAAATGGCGCGAAATAGCAAGGAAAACACGACTGCAGAATGATCACAGCAGTGAGGATTTTGACGTAAAGAAGATGAGAGAAGATACAGTGTAGATTCAGTTGTTAGAACAATCAATATATCGTAATCGTAAATATAAATTAAATTAATAAAAACCATACAAATTATAATATTATACATACAACAAACAGTGTAAAGTAAAGTATCAAAATAACAGATCAACAAACCAGAACTAAATCTCCTAATTCATAAAGATTTTGCATTATACAAAGAAGTTTTAGTGTTAACAAAAAAAAAAAATAGATCCACAGATAACATAATATTATACAACACACCTATACAGATTTATATTTCATAGAATCCAGTCAAGCTACAGTTACCACTTACCCTTATATCGTTTACGACGAATAACATTTACAGGAAATCTAAAAGTTAATTCGATGGTCGTACAAAGAGAATATTGTTTATTTTTATCTTTATAGCCGATGCAATATCATCACGGTAATATTGTCACATTGGAGTGTTACGACTATGAGAATGGCGCATATTTATAACGGTTACACTCTTCGAACGGTTTACTAAAATTGTATACAAACTGATGGCTAGCATCGATTCAAATATTACTATGCAGTTGTACAATTTGTTAGTTATTTTTGTTGAATGAGTAATACATTTTTAACTCTAGATATGTGATGACTCTTAGAACTATTTTTTTATGTTTTTTTAGTTTAGTTAAGCATTGTTTTAAACGTAAAATATTTATTATTGAAATGTAACACTAATTTTACGCCACATTTAAATGAAATTTTATACTACATCTGCTCCTAAAAGGTTGTTTTCATCATGACGAGATATTGGTCTATTTAAGCCTTTCTTTATAGATTTTTGATTGGATCTTTCATACTATAGTTTTTTTAACCCCAAAATGCGGATCGTATTCGAACATCCTACGATATAAGTAAACACAAAATTCACTCAAGCAGAACAGATCAATGTAATGAATTGGAAATATCATCAATACAATAAACCAGCATAAATACAACTCACTATGTAATACTGAGTTCCTCACATTTTTGCTACAGAACCAAATACATATATATTGTACTACCATATTCGTGGTTTTGTAATAATAAGTTACTTTTTCACAGACGTTCCTAAAAATGAAGGAGGTTCTCAATTCGAAGGTTTTACTTTTGGATTTATTACTACGGAGCAGTCACGGTTCACAGAGCTATCGCCGTGGATTTTCAACTGATTGGCGTGATTCTTTCTGTTTCATAAATTATCATTTAGTCCCATTTTAAAATCTAGAAATGTACTTAGTAGTACTACGTGAATTTTTTGTGAAAAATTATCATTTTTATGTAGTTTTTTATTTTAATGTTCTCTTTTCTTTTCGTTCGTTTCTATTATCAAAATAAAATGTTATTTCTTTCTTTTTATCTTTACAAACATCGCTCTCCAAACGATGATACTGATATCACATAACAGAAGTCTTACATCAATAATATTCATGTTATTATATGGGCACGCACGAGATACATTGCCAAATCAAGAGAATAACTCGAATTCCACGCGCAAATGAAACTAATTGGCCACAAATCACTCAAGTAACTCTGTCTTTGAGTGATTACACTCGAGCGAACCATATCCGGTCCATTAGGAACGGAAGTCCGCTTCATTGGTCAGATACAATTGCGATCCGTGCATGCGACTAATGGTTTAATGGGTTTTGGTGACTGGACAAATCCCGTCTTCGTTGCTGGGCGAATGGAACGGCTTTGAGCTGGGGCTCTGCTGCGTTAAGTTTAGATAGACAGATAGATAGATAAAAAGTTTATTAAAAGAACACATTAAATACATGACAATTACAAAATAAGACAATTAAACAAAGAAAAATTAACATACAGAGAAAAAAACAGGACGGAGACAAATTTGCACCGTGTTCTTAAAAAGGGTCTTGGCTCAGCATAAATGTCAGAGTCTATGGGACCCTGACGCTGATATTCTGCCAACACCACTTGAGGGTAGAAATAATTAAATAAATACCGTTATAATTGATCGAGAAAGTTTACGTTTGTGATATTGTAGTATCGGATTATTAATTGTGTTTTAATATTCTGTTGCATGAATAATTGTTAGTTAAGATACAGATGTCGTTTTTCATAGCTTGTTCAAACTCGTTTATATGTCGAATTCTATGTAATGACGAATCACATAGAAACGTGGCGTATTCGTATGAATTGTGTTTTGGTGCTCATACGTTGTTTATTCATTGTTCGACCCAACCACCATCACTTTATTAATAGTCTTTGTGACTGGCTGCGATTTGTTATCAACTGACATCAACTAGGCATGTAGAATTGCAGAACATTCGACCAAACTAATAATCAACACCCCCCTTTTGAGTTATATTATAGTATTATATAGTAATAGTCTAAGAAACGAATGATTGAACAAATCAACAAGTATTCAATACAAATTTCTATAAACTAGTGGGTAAACGAATTATCCAGTTTTGCTATAAATGCAAGCTAATGGACGTTTCAAACTAATAACATTATTCACTAAACTGTCATTGTATTAAGCCGTGATAGATCGTGTTTTGTAAGTAGATTAATAAACTCCATCTAAAATCGATATGATGATGCGATACTAATTTTTGTGGTTCCGTAGGTACCAGTGGATAATAATTGCCGTGTATCTGTCTGTCCGTCCGTCTATCACTCATGAACCGTGACAGTTAGATGTTTGAAATTTTTAGATATCATGTGTTTCTGTTACCATATAACAAAAATGTATGTTAAGTGGTGTTTGGCACTATCACATTTATTAGCTTATTTGTATGTAACCCCCGGTCGATTCAGACTCGCACTTAATCGATTTTATTTACTTATGAAAACTAATGTTATACGTACAACAAGAAATATTAATAAACATTATTTCTAAGAGGTCCGTGTTAAATATCTAAATATATTTAAATCTAATTTCAATTTTACTTTTAAATAAAAATACGCTGTTAAAACCTATAGTTTCATTTACATCCCATTGTAATGTCAAATCGCAATCTATTAAAATAAAAAAACTAAAACAGTACACCAAAACCGTTCGAAGCTATGTAATTTTGAAATTCCATTACAAATTCCGAATAGATTAATAATTCAGGATCACATTCATTATCACTTGAAAAGATAATCTAATGATGATTTGCGAAAATAATTTATTAAAGGTTACAAAACGTAATCTAACAGTCGTGATTGCTTTAGCTGGCTTTAATTTCCTTTATTGGGTTGCCGAGACCCTTTCAATTATTAAAACATTATTTTCATAATGTTAAAGAGTCAAGAATTTTGGATGTTTTGAACATTTTCGTATAGGCTTTCATTAGGTGTTTCATTTCGCTTAATGTAATTTTAATACTGGTTTGGTATAGTTAGGTTCCTTCTAATCTATGTGTTCTTGTTAACCATCTATACTAATATTACTAGCTGTGACCCGCGGTTGAAACCGCGTAAGTCCGTATCCCGTAGGAATATCGGTATAAAAAGTGCCTATGTGTTATTTCAGTTGTCCAGCTATCTACGAAGCAAAATAGTATTATTATTCACCAATAGATGTCAGAAAAAAAAAACACGAATAAAACACGAATATGACATTTCCTAAAAAAAATTCCTAG
Source organism: Zerene cesonia (assembly GCF_012273895.1). Lineage (NCBI taxonomy): Eukaryota > Metazoa > Arthropoda > Insecta > Lepidoptera > Pieridae > Zerene > Zerene cesonia. The sequence goes on along the minus strand of NC_052116.1, from coordinate 7,811,629 downwards.
CTAGATCGATTTATCGCCCCCGAAACCCCCTGTATACTAATGCTTCAACGGGCTAATGTCAGTGTCTACTGGACTGCTATGACTACGACAACACAGTCGGGAGAATACAATATACTTTATCTACAACCAGCCTTCGTGTGACCCGGGTCAGTTGTGTGCATACGTATTACGCATTCATACTATGTGCGAATGTTCGCCCGCATATACTAAAAACATTTTCAAAATTCGTCCCGCACTGTTGGGTTGCGTATTCTTGCGAATGTATCAGCATTTTCGTAGACCAATTGATGCTCCGAACGTGAAGTGGCATTTCTTCATTGCCACATCGAGTTACGACTTTCATTAGAGTCACGAATGTCGAGTAGTAGCTCTTTTTACTGTGATCACAACGGTTTCAGTCTTTGACGATCAAATACATATATTCAATATACTAGCTGAGCCGGCATATGCTGTTCTGCCTTACTTTTATTATTTACAGGTATGAAAAATAGATTTTTTCCTATTCTCAGACCTACCTGATATGCACACAAAATTTCATGTGGATCGGTCTAGCCGTTTCGGAGGAGTATGGTAACTAACATTATGACACGGGAATTTTATATATATAGGGATATACCTTTTAAATATGTCAGTCATACATTGTACCTGTCACCTGTCAAAAGTGAAAGGGTTGTACTCGTGAATTGTTGATAAGTAATTATAAAATTGTTAATTAAAATTTTCTCTCAAGGAACGAAGGAATTAAATTGTTTTTTACATATCATGGATGTTATGTTTTATTATATTACTACATCGGATCTTTAATTAATAAATAATAAAACAATCACCTTTAATCATACATACTCACTCAAATATCTGTTTAATGAATAATTTATGTAGTCTACAAATATTATAAATGCGAAAGTTTGTTAGAATGTGTGTGTGTTTGTTGCTCTTTCACAAAAAATTACTGAAGCGATTGCAATGAAATTTGGTACGTAGACACCTGGACAACTGGAATAACATATAGGCAACTCTTTATCCCGATATTCCTACAGGATACGGTCTTACGCGGGTGAAACCGAGGGACGCAGCTAGTATTTTATAAGGGTTTGATTCTCCACAAAATGCTTTCCGTTGTCTGGTTAAATTACAACGTTTAATGTTGGACATATAATTTCTTCTCAATGGATTTTATTTTATCAACTTATATTCCGTTTATACCTATATCTGATAGCAAATGGAAGCCATATCAAAAGATGTTTATGGCAAGCTCGAGTGTCACAAATATTTAAAATTCACAATATATGCATCATGAATCCAGAAGTTCCATATTGTTTTAAATAGAAAGAAAGAAAGAAAGAAAGAAATAAATTTATTGTCTATAAACACACAGCACCGCACATACACAAAAACTTTAAGTACCAAAAAATAAACAGAAACATTTTCTATGAAAGCATTATGTTAGTACAAGCCCCCTGTATATAAATCCCATTAAATGTCTACATTATATAGGATATTTTCCTAGAAAGTCGCATATTAATAACCACCACATGTACAGTTTTAATTTCCTCAACACGTCAAAATAAGAAAAATGATTCGAGTGACGCGGTAAAATATAAGACCGGTCGAAACTGATTATAATGCTATTATATCTAGAATGTTTTTTAGGATTGATTATTTTACACAAAGAATTCGCTGAAGCTACAAAAGATTCCATTTTTATATTTCATTAAAAGCCTTTTGCGCGAAATTACAAGTCATACTTCATTAAAACTAATATAAGAATTCAAACGTTTATTTATTCTTTTAGATTTTACAATTAAATTAATAACAATAATTTATTTGACACTATGCAAATAAAATGTTATAAAGCGCTTAGGAGTAAAACAAGTTAAACAACTTAAACGCCTTAAATATTTATTGCAGGACTCGAGTACGCTTCGACACGAAATGGGCTAGTTCGCACCGGGAAAGGTACAACATCCCCTCAGAAAATCGGTGTAAAATAGCAGAACGAAAATGCTATTCTGTTTCGTTCGTTGTGTGAGATAGTCAGAAGCCTGTATCCTTATCCTTACTCTTTTAATTTCTAATACTCTAATTCCTTTCCTTATTCCTCTATTTCTCTAATCTTCTTCCTCAAATTCTAATGTCTAATCTCTCTAATTCTCTAATCTCTCTTCCTCAAATTCTCTAATTCCTTTCCTCTCATTAATCCTGAATTTACCCTAATTCCTTATTAGGTTGGCAATCCGTTTGCAGAGGCCTTACACCTCTACTAATATTCATGGGCGGTGCTTCATCAACAAAAATATTAACATGTTTTAAGAAATTAACATCTATTTGCTATCAAAACATATGGATTTAGTATCTACATAGTATTCTGTGTCGCTGAACGCTCCAAAATCTGTTTTATTATGCCACAATTAGTATACACATACATTCATAACGATATTTCTATAATATATAGCACCAATCCAATTCAATCTACACGGTATAATTAGGCAATTGGTCTTCATGTACACACTCGTATAAGTAAGAATTCAACAGGAGCCGAGTTCAGGCTATTTATATTTGAATTTCGGAACACGCATTGAGGAACGTTTCTTTAGTACCTCCGCCTGGTGAATGGTGAATATTTTACGAGTAGAGCGAAGTAAAAATGCCTCTGCATGATGTGTGCCGACGTAAAAAGTGAAACGTATTTACTTCCTTTGAAATATCGTACGCTGGATGGAAAATATTACATAGGTATCTAGCTGGTACGTGGAAGCCGTTATTGGATATCGTGGAAATGTAGGCGGTGAATGAGATCTTTAATTATGCGAAGGTAATTTGTTAAATTATCCGTTAATTTTGACGGGCGAAACCGCGGATTGTAATTAATTAACTTTTCAGGAGGTGAAGTATTACAAAGAAAGCAATTATAGTATACCAAAGAATAATTATACTGAAATTGTTAATTTTGTTATTGTATACTATTATTGTATGGCTATTCTCTTTGAAGTGCCTCTTGTTATACCATAACCGTGCAATTTTCTTCCACATTTTTCTTGAAATTATGTCAGCTAACTTTCATGCACACCATTTGGACCTCTAGCGTACGAATATAGTACACTTTGCACGACACTTTTTGCCACTACCCCACCCTGGGGAATAGTCTATCCTGTTCTGTATTCCTATAGGCGTTTGACATGAACATCATATAAAACGAGGCTACTATCACCTTCGAAAGCCAGCTACAGCTTAGCAAAAGTTATAACAGCTTTGTAAATGCTGTTGAGTACTCTTTTATTAAAAAACAAACTTTAAGTAGGTTTGAAATTGTATATAATAATTGAAATTTTCTACATAACTCGTGAGACTTCGCGATACCTCCTAAAGCACCATTCTTGCTCGTTTATTTGTTTTCATAAAAAGATCAGGCAGCCAGAACATGTATTTCTCCTACCTTCTTAAATGGAAACTATTACCAATGACATCTGCCATGTGACAATTTTATTGAACGCAACGTCGCAAGTTAAACTGAAGTTACGCATAAGTTCCTCAGAGGCTCACACAAGCTCTACTTCATAAGTTATTACCATTCAATTTACATCTCCTACAACCCAGCGCCAGAGAATAAATAAACAGATATGATAAATTGAATAAAATATGAACGCTGTTGTATAGCGGAGGACGTGTTTCGGAATATAATATAATAGTAAAATGAATACTATAAGAGTAGATTCTTTCTTAATAAAAGAGTAACGTTGCAAATCCATGATTGTTACAATTATGTGGAAATAAATTCTTAAGCCTATGGCCTGAAACTACAAGAACACTGATAGATATCACAGTGAAAAAAAAATGGTAAGGGATAAGGTATTTATTAATAAACAAACTGTCACAAGACTAAAAATATTTGAATTTCAATTAAAGTTCACTTTCTACCATATCAAAATATAAAAATTCTATATTCACTCCTTCTTCCATCAATAAACTAAAGAAAAATCGGAAAATAGAGTCGATCAGATATTATTATATGTATTTTTTAACATCAAAAATCATAACACCATACGCCCCAGTTGGATTTACACGTATATTTTGACCCATATAATAAGTAAGTTACTATAGAAGCGTCATCATTCCTAATCCAAACTGAATTGGCGGGAGTTACGTGACATCCCGTGATTTCAACCGAATGCGACCGTCCTCAAAAGGGAAAAGATGTAATCAACATCGTGCTTTCATATTTCAACAGGACTTCCTGCGCTAACACACTTTTGTGAGACGTGATAATAGAGTGTCCCCAGTGCGGCATTGTTCTTGATGGTATAAATGTAAGGACAAATAATACGTTTATTCTATACTTGGAAAAGCTTTTATAAGATCCGATTGATGTTATAGTTCGTGCGATGATGAATACTTCACTTTGTAGAGGATATTGAATAAAATAAAATGATGGCTGATAAAAGAAAACTATGTATTAAAATTTTATTAAAAGAAAACTTTAAGGCATTGTGTTAGAGTACATAGTATATTTATTTTTCCTTTTGTGTCTATTTAAATGAGTGCTATCGTAATTTAGTTGTAGTTTTGCACTCGTAATTATGATGAATGAACAAAAATATTGACCTACATACTTAAATGTGAAATAAATGTGAAAAGTAATTAATTAACTTCATGACTTCTACACTTTCTTACGCTACGCATACAAACCTCCGACTGCTTAAAATGTAGGTAAATTATATAAAAGAGAAAGGCATTATTCCTGCTCTCTTCACGGTGAAACTAGGTTCTTCAGGGGATCATAAACTGACAAACAACTCAATAATATTTTTATGACGTATTTCATATCTAAATAACATCGTCCCCTTGAATAATGCATTAGTTATAGGAAACAATTCAACCGAACTTTCTATAAATAAACACGATCACAAAATAAATAAGTTTATAAAATAAATAACATAGCATTACAGTTTGATATTGAAGTACCAAACTCAAACGAAAGGACTCAAGAAATCGGTTAATATTTTCCAATTTTGTGCTAGTTCATTCTATTTCCAGCTCAGTATAAGAAGTATTTATTGTATAAAGAATTGTGAAATTCATTTATACGACATCTAAACTGAATAAAGACTCTAGCAACAGTGATGTATTTTTTTTTTTATTTAAAAAGAAAACCTGCGAAAATACATTGTTTTAATATTAGCATATGAAATCAAAATATTTCTCCTCTTTTTTTTCTCCTCTTCCACAGACAATTCAAATGAAATAGAATAAATCATAAATTCCTAACGCAAGAATGAAGAGAAAAAGTTTTGCATTAAATCTAGCTTTTTTAAGTTAGTCTTAACTGATATATTGGTTCGCTTGATGGTAAACGCTCTACCGCCCATGAACTTTTGCAGATATATTTCTGCTGGTTTTCAGTGGGCCCTCATCAACAGTCTGACAAACTAAATTTAAATAGTCACATACAGTGAGAGCAATACTCACATAGCTCGAAAATATGTATGTATTATTATATAACAAAGTTTGATTACGAATTCTTCTTACTTCTTATTTGTAACAAAATTGAACCAAGCGTAGTAATCATTTACCATATAACTAAAATCGGCCCACCTGCCTTGTAAGAAGACAATTTTTATACGTTATTTTAAAATTCCTCACATTATGAAAGTCGCGATAGGGACGAAGCAGGATTCCGACATTTAGTTGCATTGTAAATAAGACTACTGAAAGCGTTCGTACGAAATTTCTTAGGATGTATTATGTGAGAAGATAGCCTAGTTTTATATCTGCTATTTATATAACGTCCGCAAGATTTCAACGGACTTTTTGAGGCTACACTTTTTGCGATGTGATAATGGACTGTCCTCAGCGTTGTATTGTTCTTGATGGTGTAATATAACCGAGGTCTGAATTGTTCTTGTTCTTTTGTCACTAGGCCTTTGTCAGGTAAATGGACCACACTTAGGCTGCAAAGTTGAAAACTGCGTAAAATTTGCGTAAATTGCGCGTGCGCGTGATGCCACGATAATAATGAGATTAGAGTATCTCTGCCATTGTTGATTAGTTTCCTCAGTGGTACCTTCTTTTTAAAAATCATTTATTTCATTGGAACATTCACCTCCATCACTACATAGTATAAAATGTATATGTCGCTTTCTCTGTCCCCATGTCCCTATGCCTTGTGTCCCTATGTATGCTTAAATCTTGAAAACTACGAAACTGATTTAGATGGGTTCTTTTAAACAGATAGAGTGATTAAAGAGGAATGTTTATATGTATAATTATATAAATTAAACTACTTCGAATTAGCTAATCCAATCAGTAAGTAAAGAAAATTTCAGACACCTGGTTTGATAAAGCCACGTGTATCAATTCTGTACACGCTATAGTTACCGCCGTAAATCCTCATTTGCAAAGTTGCCATATCAAAGCCGCTTTTATCAACTCCGCCTAACAATAAAGTAAACATGGCATCATAACTAGCGGTTGCAAAGTTGACGAGGATCCAGTAATCCATGTAGGACACAGTGACAGTTCGGACACAATAAACCCTTTATAGTGTAGATAGTTTCTGCTCAGAACTACGCTGACAGATTGACGTATTTTGAAACATTTAAATTTGCAGGACGCTTTAAATTTATACATATTTTATAAACTATTTATTGCATGCCCAAGAAAAAAAAACACACACACAAAAGCTTTCGTTATTTAAACTGGCGGCCTTATAATTTTGAAATGATTTCCAGGCAACCTTGCGATATAAGAAAATGAAAGATAAGGTACATAGGCAGGAAAGATAAGGTAGATAGATAGATTAGAAAAAAGGGTACAGACAAAGATATTATGACGTTTATAGTGTTCATAAGTTGTATGTGAGATCTGTATACAGTGGTATTACAATAACAGATAATAGACAAAACCAAAAAATTTCGTCATAAAATAAAGTAAATGAATTGATATTCAGTTTCTTTGGAAGTCGTATAAAAAATTAAGGGGCATCCTCAGGGAATCAAAGAAAGCAATAATAACTTTCTTCGAATAATTTGTTTTTCTTGCCATCAATGTGACTTCGAAGAGTAGGTGCATCATCTATGTTACAATTGTCTTTAAAGCTCGAGAATGGCTGGGTAATTTTGGTTTTTATGCATTCATAATATTCCAGAGAAGGTTTAAAAGATAAGTAATATAAGGAAAAATATAACATCTCGTTCTTTACCAATTTCGCCGGGATATCAGCTTAAGTTAGTAAGCTAGTTAATAATAGACTCATATTAAATAATGTACTTTTAATAGTATTAATATATAAAATAGCTGTTCGCACTGTCATTGTTCGGCCTATTCACATTATCATAATCCAAGCGGAGACAAAGTAAAAATAAAAATTTAAATCCGCTCAGCCATTCTTGAGTTACAAGTGGTCATTCGGTGTCGGTGGTAATAAATGAGTATCGTAATACATACCTCTTGCAACTCTGCATCCACATACCAGTCGATCGTGGCTGGTGGGAGCGAGTAGTCTGATGTACAATTGACGAACGCCTGCTCACCAGCTTGCACGATGGTTGGCAGACCGGTGATCAGAGGCTCGTATTCTGGTAAGACTGTTGGTAATGAGCCTGATTAGATCTATTATGAATGCAAACAAATGAGAGAGTCAATGGAATGGAATGTTATGTCTTCGACTTTTATCAAACATTCTTTCGAGACTAGTGATTCATTTGAAATTTATATCGCTTTTATTTTGCACTGCAACTGCACTTGCAGCGCAATTATTCTGCACTTTCGATCGGACCAAGAAGTTTGGATAAATTATGCATCTACCAACCAACTCGTTTATCCAAAGCCTGCAAACGTAACAAATACAAATTAAATTTAGAGATTGTAGTTTAAATTATCAGATAATATGCCAATACGCAAAGACTAACTTGCGAAGCGTGGTTAGTAGTCTTTCGCAAATAAAGGACACGGAGGATCAATTACAATGCATATTCTGAGGCGGTAAGTATCCCATTGCGATGTGGTTGATGGAATGCGTTAAATTTTGATCAAAAGTGCACAATTTGTTCAGAACACAGTGCAGTTCTATTGATAAAATAGATTTTTCAGATTATTCATTTTACTAGCTTTGCGCCCGCAGCACCGCTCGCACTACGAGTGAACTACAAAATTTGTACTTAGTGGATTTTCAAAGAAGAGGTAAGTGAACAGAGGTCATTGGATTGGTCTTTAATAATGAAATAAATATTTCCCAATAAGTTTCTTGGTCATACTCCCATAGGAGGCCTGTGTCCCAGCAGTGGGAACGTGTATGGGCTGATGATGATGAAGTTTCTTAGTAAAATAAACAGTGGTCGAGATATACCCATCAAAGGTCGTCAAAAGTGTCTTACTGCCTTTTCTTCAAAAATCCACTACGCATAAAATTTCAAAAGAAATCTAGTCGCCAATTATGACACTCCTAAGTAAAATACATTATTGTTTTAAACAAAACGTTTTACCAACCGAGTTTCCTGGGTCAGTCGACAATTAATTTCTTTTAGTTATTGGAAAAATGTAGAGATAAAAGAATTGTAATTTCTTTCATGGCTTCGCTTAGTATTCCCTGTTGTTCGTTTTAATAAAGTTATTTAATGGTTTGAAAGAGTGTCATAACTTAATATGTATTTATGACTATCTAGTTATTTTAATGAAGGCCTGTGTTTATGACTCATGCCGTAAATTGAGTCTTTTAATAACCTCCATCGTGTTTATAATTAAGTATTTAATTAGTTTAATGATTTATCGGCACATGATATTATATTACGTCTATAGTATTGTTTTAACTGTTTAAAATTAGGTTAATTGAATTATACCAAAGATATTGGATAGAGCCTAAAAATCTATAGTTTGTAAAAAGGTATTTTTCATTCTAAAAACAATATGTAAAAAATATACACTTGGTCACACATATCTCACCATTATTTATAATTCCCAGGCACTAAAACAAACGACAACAGTAATATATTAGAGCAAAACCGACATTTTTTAAAGTATGCAATCCCCTTTTAACTTCTAACACGTAAATTTATTCGTTCATTCTGTCACTTATAATCGTACAAGCATTATTCAGTTGGGCTTACCAGACAGCGTCATATTTGCTGATCTTCTGTCAACAGCGAACCGAGGGCCTTCGCTCGATACCTCACAGGTATATATGGCTGTACCGGGCTCTGGTCGCACTGATATAACACAGACGAAGGAGTCACACGAATTATTCGTGACCGATATCCCCGTACTGTTGAAAGCTCTGGTTTCGTACTGTAACAAGGAGAGTATATATAATCAGGCATTGGTCTGATATCAACAATCGTACAGGCAAACAAATACACGGTATTATATGTTTTGGTAAGTCCACACTGCTTTGTTCGGTTCCAAACTAGTTTCGAAGTTATTTTATAAGTGTGTGCGTTTATTTATTGTTTAATAATCATTTATAATATTACAATGGTGTAATATACATTTTTGCAGATGTTCAAAATATATGAGTAAAACACAACACATTTTTCAATTCAACACATGATTACACGTGTCATTGTCACAACACATGTCATTATATGTGTATACGAATAAAAAGCAAAATATCCAATTCAAATTTTAAGTGAACAACATACATAATTGTTCTTATAAACAAATGAAAATAAAATTATACAGAAAACAGCGAGCCTTCAAGATTGCTCACGCCGCGACATGACAGTAATTGTTAAATAAAACATGAAATTATGCCACAGATTAAATAAAGCGATATTTTTCAATAAACGTCTGTTCGCTAAGCTCCTATTCCGTGGGGTATCGGACAGCTAGGAGTTTAATTTCCGCACATTTGACGTGAATCATTTGACGGTTAGATTATAAATATAGAAAGTAACTTACATGACATTTCCTTAAATAACGATAAAATATCAATTTAATTTCAGCGTAACCTTGTGCTCTCTTCTCGTATGTTTAAAGTTTTTTTAGCATAAATACTTATCATAAGAAAATACTTCGAATTACTGTAAAAGTAGTGGCTCAGTGGTGAGAACCTCGGACTTAAAATATCGACAATTTATCTACTCATGTAAATAACATCACCACCGCTTGAAATGGTGAAGGACGACATCGTGAGGAAACCGAAAGTTCGACGACATGTGACATCTGCCAACCCGCATTTGGCCAGCGTGGTGAATTATGGCCTGAACCCTTTTAGGAGGCTTGTGTCCCAGCAGTGGGAACATATATGGGCTGATGATGATGATGAAATACTTATCTGCTAATGTCTATGGAAATTGCTCGTGTCGGTCGATGTTTATGTTATAAGTTACTAACTGTATCCCGCAGCGTCATTCGCTTGGTACCAGGGTAAAAATAGCGTATTTACTAGTCCAGACTATAATCTATCTCTGTACGAAATTTCATAAAGATACCATAAGCTGCTTTCGCGTGAAAGTGTAACAAAGATACATCACTACTTATAAACTTTCGCTATTATGATAATACGCCTTATATATTATACACCTTATGTAGATCAGTAATTCGAAGTCGTATAGCATATAAAATGATTATTAATTTTTAGTAATTTCTATTATCTAAACCTGTCCACTTCGCACGCCATGAATTTCGAATCCAACCGCTATCAAGTGTCTAGTGAATTCGCGAATAGAAAAATGTTTGTTTCATTTGAAATTCAAAATAGGAACGATGTGGTTTTTCAGAATTTCTATTAGCTGGGCCTTTGTAGGATTTCACTAATGGTATCGAATGTCCGTTAGACTTTATAGGCATCGGTATGCCGTTATTGTGGCTTTTCTGCTGTGGATTTCTATGTATTTTTATTGTTTTAGACGCTCTTTTGTTTCGCGTTGCTAGCATACACGACAATGTATTAAATTCCGGGGCAATGTTGCGAAATTTTTCCTACCACGAGGTGCTTAAAATGTACAGGATATGAAGATATTATATTATTCATCGCTGCAGTCCAAAATATTAAGGTGTTATTTTATTGGTAATGTAACTTTACACTTCATACGTTAAAAAATTATAATAATACTAAATAAAAAAACAGAGTTCATAAAATATCACTTCTTCTTATAATTATAACTGGAATTTGAAAGATTTTAATAATTATCAACGTTACAGAGCTGAAACATTTTCCTTCTGTTTACGTTGCTTATGTTAATTTGTGTGTCTCAACCACACCTACACATTTAGGTAAACAGTCTTTAATTAGACAGTGTTTGACTTACAAGGTTACTTATAATGTTAAATATGGCGTGTATATAACAATAAGTACTTGATGAATAAATATCAAACTATAATATTCAACTTGTAAAATACATAGTAGCTTATTTCTATTGAATTAACACTTTGTAAAATCAATAATTTCTAAAGTCCATCTTACTGATGTTGAAGTAGCAGCAAATACAAATTACAAATGTAATAGTTTACGAGCGCAAAACTGAGAACTGCTACCAAAAGCTATTTTTTATCTCACAGCGGGCAACCGAGCTGGTCATTCGCCTGATGGTAAGAGATCACCACTATCCATGAAAATTTGGAGAGGCAGGAACTCTGCAAATGTATTGTCTGTTTTTATGGGATAAGAGATGTGTAAAGGACTCCCGACTCCTCAAAAATACGGGCCTCCAGCTCCCCCACTCATCGTACGAAAGAGAGAAAAATTTATATGCTACTTTCTGTGGAATTGTGGTAACTTCCGCGATTCATACTGGCCCAATTCGTGACGAAGCGTGTCCGACTCCTATATTGTAAAACTATTCAGACACATATTATAATGGCAGCAATATGTATTGCAATGCGCAATTAATTAATTATCTAACGATGTATAAAATACAATGTTTAAATTAGTTATTACAAACGTATTTAGATGATTTAATGTATTCTATATTATTCACATTAAACACTTTGCTGTATTAAAAACTAGACTGTCACTGTAAATTATAATACAAAAAAGTTAGACAACTATACTTTACAAAAGCGAAATGTTTTAGCCCCAACAAATTACAATAAACTCCGCGAGCCATGCTAAAGGTCGCTCAGCATGCAATAATAAAAGCACGATTTATTACCCCGTGAAATATTCAAAAAGAATTTTTACTTGGCAACACAATACACTTTAGAGTACGCCATTTGATGCCTAAGAAATAATTCGTTCATTCATTCTTAGAATAAAGTGCCTGCATGAAAAATATTTTATTAAGTATGTAGCGAGCGACGTTGCTGCGAAGCGTCATTTCAATGTTCCATACATTTTTATCTCATAATATATTTAAAAAGAGTTTCTTTTCATAGAAACTCATTGCCATTTTATTTAATAGAAGCACTACCTGCACTGTTTTGAATTGAGATACAGGACATTACTAAAAGTCACATGCTATTAAGAGATCGTCATTTTAATTTCATACATTTACAATAGTATGAGATTTTAATTAGTTGAAAAGGAATGTGCAAAATTATTCGCAGTTTTCTAGAAACTTATGGAAATAAAACTACCATTGCAATGATAAAATAAACCTTAACAATCAGTCATATATAAATAAAGTGATACCAGTACTTCACCTTATATTCAGACAAATTTAGAGTACCTAACTGTTTATTCACAAGGTTCCATCTATAAACCAAGCCCGTTCATTTTCGTAATAAAATTATAGTATCGACATTAAAATGGAACACACAGAAAAAATATAAATTATTTGAATCCTATTATATTTTCTAACTTAAAAACAATCTTTGTAAGGAGGGATACATGGTACCCTCCCAGTAATATACTATGTTTCACTGCAATCTTTTCTTTTTCCCATACCATCTCCTTTCTATTAATGACGACAAACCATTTGCAGAGGTATTAGGTTTCTGCAAATGTTCATGGGCGGTGGTAGCACACCATCAAGCGACCCACCAGATCCTTCACTAACATAATATGCCAAAAATACACTCCTCATGAAACCGACAGAACCAACCTGTTCACATTATATTGACTGTATCTTTTATATAATATAATATAATAGATAACTATATAGGTTTCTCTGCTCCGATAAGTTTCTATGTACACTCGGTTCAAATATGCTTGAATTCTAGCGCTAACTCTTCCCTCAAATTAATTGTACCACCTAGTATTTCATATTGCTGGTGTACTGTGACAGTTACTCGTGTATCAAATCCAGCCTTTATTTAACTTGCGCTAAGTTCGAGCGAAATATGTTTCTAGCAGAATAATTTAATGAGAATTTTCACGTTTTGAATTCTTAAAGATTTACCCTTTTGAGCATTTGGGATTCCGTAGCCGAAGGGTAAAGCCCTACTTCTAAAACGTCACTGTCCATTTGTCTGTCTGACTGTCCGTCTGTCCGTCACCCGACTGTACATCAAGAACCGTGATAGTCGGACAGTGAAAATTTTGAGAGATGATGAATTTCTGTTGTCGCTTTAATTAATAAATAATTTTGGATTATTTGTTATTATAGTAGCACCGAGGTCAGGCAACGAAGGGCATGGTTATAAATTGGCATGGTGTTTTTTGCATTTCCTCTTTATTTTATTTATTAGGAACCCTTAGTGTCGTGAGTCCAACTTCCATTTGATTATTTTTTTATTTTATTTCACTCGACTAAGTTACGGGTTAGGAATGGTTTACAAAAATTTTGACAGTATTATTTGCATAATTTGATTAATTTATTTATTACGCTATTTCATTCAATTTATTATGTAAACATTTTATCAATCTTTATTTGCAAGGACGTAAATAACTTATATTAATAAGCGGAACTATGGCACTCATTGAATTAAAAAAAAAATTGAATTAGGTTGTTTACACATCATTATTATAATTACATTCATACGTACCTTCACTTAAAAGAAATTGAAGTGCGTGCGTGCAAACTCAGCTTATACTGGAAAGCTAACCAGTACGTATTTAAATTTGTGCTGGTTACGCTTTTCGTTTGCAAGACTGACCAAAAATTAAATTAAAAGTTTGCAAAACCTTTTACGTAAACATTTGGCGTATCTATTCAATTATTATATTTGTATGTTCTTTATTTTCCGTATTCTTTTGAAATAGAAGGATGTTTTTAATTAAAATTCCTGTATAGCAACTTTTAGGAGCTGATTGTTTTTTATTACATATTAGCGGTCCGCCCCGGCTTCGCCCGTGGTACATATATAGCCTTCCTCAATAAATGGGCTGTCTAAAAGTGAAAGAATTTTTCAAATCGGACCAAAGTTCTTGAGATTAGTGTGTTCAAACAAACAAACAAACTCTTCAACTTTATATAATTAGAATAGATGTGGATAGAATTGCAAATTAAGAAACGACTTATTTATTGTGTTAGAAATTGAAATATTTTATGTCAAAATAATATTATGTATTTATTATATACTGAATTTCCTAGCAATACTACTTGTTTCTATTAAAAATAAAGAAATATTGAAAACAAGTCATGTCTAAATAATACGTTATTTTTTACTGTAGGTATAAGCTATTTCTGTAAATTCAGATACTACAGATTTCAAACATTTTTTTTTTGTTTTTAGCTTTACCTTAAAATGGGCAATACCACAAAGATCTTCATTACTCTAATGCAAGCAAAAATAGCATGAAATTTCCAGAAGATTCCGAAGCACACTTAAACACACGATGTAATTGCAATGCTCTCGCTTACAAACAACTAGCGGATTATGAAGCTGCACACACTCAACGAAATCTATGAATAATGTAACACCACTAAAACCCAAGTGTAATGGCCTATCAACGTTTTATTTGAGGGCCAGTTGAGAATTTTTAAAGAGATAATAAAATATAACGAGGTTCGTGCGCGGCACCCGCAAGCAGCACCTGATGCTTCGCTTTTATCTATTTGGAGGTATCAGCGACGTCTTTAACTGCTCAATGGGATGAAATCTTTACCGCAGATTATAAATGTTATGTTTATTTGACTCCGTGACTTTTTAGTATCCTAAGAATATTGTATGAGTTTAGGGATTTCAAAATATAAACAATTGCGATTACTGATATTCGTTTGCGTTTGCTTTACTGGGGTTTACAGGTATGAAAATAATAATATTATATTCTTTTTAGTTAGATATTATAATGTTGCTTATCTTATACCTTTAAACGAGCAATTCTTGTATATATATATATATATATATATATATATATATATATATATATATATATATATATATATATATATATATATATATATATATATATATATATATATATATATATATATATATATATATATATATATATATATATATATATATATATAATTGGGATCTCGGAATCGGCTCCAACGATTTTCATGAAATTTAGTATATAGGGGTTTTCGAGGGCGATAAATCGATCTAGCTAGGAATTTTTTTTAGAAAATGTCATATTCGTGTTTTATTCGTGTTTTTTTTCCCTGACATCTATTGGTGAATAGTAATACTATTTTGCTTCGTAGACAGCTGGACAACTGAAATAATATCATATTCGTGTTTTATTCGTGTTTTTTTTTCCTGACATCTATTGGTGAATAATAATACTATTCGCTTCGTAGATAGCTGGGCAACTGAAATAACACAGGCACTTTTTATACCGATATTCCTACGGGATACGGACTTACGCGGTTTCAACCGCGGGTCACAGCTAGTTACTAGTAAAATAGGGCTAGTAGCATTAATTTTTATTCGTTACAAATATTTAGACACAAGTTTTGACCAAGCCTGCGAAGCTGCAAGTAACAGATAGTCATTTAGAAGATTTAAAGTTGACCATTTGAAAAAAAAAATGCTATGACATAATTATCAGGCCATGTAAAGGCCAACAAGCAACGATGTAATTTTGTCCAAGCGTACAAAGTTGGGATGAAATTGGCTGTATATAAACGGAATTTTGAGAACATGCATAAATAGGTTTTGAATATTTGTCTTTGGCAATCTCACTAATAGAACCGAATACGAAAGCACATCATTAATACACGGTAAACCATAGCGCCATGCAAATTGTTCACAAGAGTGCAATTCGCATGAAACTACGGTTTATCTATTCGGTATCATAAAATGGTTACGATTTCGTAACGACTTCTAAAATACTTCCATTTATTTTATCAAATTTGTACAGGTAACATGTGCTTATTTTCAGTCTGAAATAGCACAGGAGAAGTCGCGGTAACTAGTAGTAAAGTCACATTTATAATCATCAGCGTGAAGACTCGATTAAGCGCTAGAAGTGACAATTTGATCCACCAATCAAACATATCGTGAGTTAGGTACCTACTCTACTTAGGTACCAACTCAACTAGGTACGTAATCCGAGACACGTTTAAGACGTGGGCATAAAATGCAGCGGTCTGGATCAAGGCTGTCATTAATGATGGAACTCAGTGGGTATTAATGAGGTCGTTATGCATATTAACGAGATCGCATTACGTGGCCTTGAGTAAGCAGTTTTAAATGGGTTTATGAGAAGTGAGTCTTGTGACGTTTAAAGGTTGTTCCAGACTAAGGAGCTAAATTACTTCTATAGAATAGAAAAATATGTAATATATAATATGAGGATGAATGAAACTCCATTTCAACTTCTGTGTACATATTATGAGGTAGCTGTTCGCCACGGCTTCGCCCGTGATACAAATATACGAACATATGTGATATATCATACATTTGTAAGACTATATATTTCTTACACTTTGTCCTATGTGTGCTCATTACATTGAGTAAACAGAGAAATGGTTTTTTAAGTTTGTTTTGTGTTTTTATGTGATTGTTATTGATTCAACTTATAACATGTCTATGTCTATTTTAGCGAAATATATTAAATACATTATAAAGACTCCTAAACTTCTTTTTAAAGATAAAAAATATAAAAAAAGTTCTGAAATAAATTAATCTTAAAATATTAAGCGTGCATAAATACACTTACTACACATAAAAGAAATAACGCAAAAATATAAAACTTATTTCACATCATTGGATTTAACCTCGGTTTTAAAATTTATTTACTGTAAACGTGATCATGAATGCCTGCCTCTAATTAAATATTTTTATTCATTAAAAACCATATTGCGGGACGGACCTGTTGAATTGAATAAATCGTTATTTATATAGTCACTTACTAAATAACGGGTAAATCAGATCGATGAAATTCTGTTTTATTTTTATTTCTATTTAAAAGCAGTGGTGCCTCAGTGGTCAGAACCTCGGACTTCAAAATTGATAAGTCGAGGTTCGAGACCGGGCGAGCGTGCAGGACATAAATTTATTTTTCAATTTATCTGCGCATGTGGATTAAATCAGCACTGCTTAAAATGGTGAAGGAAAACATCGTGAGGAAACCGGCATGTCCGAGAATCAAAAATTCGACGACATGTGACATCTGCCAACCCGC
>NC_052116.1:7757177-7793240 GCF_012273895.1 Zerene cesonia | reverse complement strand
GGAAAACATCGTGAGGAAACCGGCATGTCCGAGAATCAAAAATTCGACGACATGTGACATCTGCCAACCCGCACTTAGTGTAGTAGCCAGCGTAGTGGATTATGGCCTGCACCCTCATAGGAGGCCTGTACCCCAGCAGTGGGAACATATATATGGGCTGATGATGATGATGATGATGATGATGATATAATTTGATATTCCATATGTTCAACATACATGTATTTTCATCCATATGTTCATCATATTTGTGTTTTATCTAATAAATAAGTTACATTCTATAGTAATAAGTATTCAGATAATTGTTTGTACATAACCTTAATTAATTGAAAAAAAACTCAAGTATGAGACGCACATATTTTATTAGAATAAACAAAAGAATACCTCACCCACACAATAGTGAGTCTAGAAGGCGAAAGCTAAATTAAATCTTAGATATATCACATAAAGTGAAAAAGAGCAGCATTTCTTTAAGTAATTCCCGCTTAAGAATCGCAGCGTGGCTTAACTAATTCACAGTAAATCGATTTAAACGTTAAAAAGCCATTTTCTGTATGTTAATCTACAATATTCCCATAAAAAGCTTTTTTCCGTACATCTAACGTCAGCAGTAAGTTATAACGTATGTATTACTTTGAATTTTACATGAAATAAAAGCCTTTTTTCCAAACAAAAAAATGGTTAAATAGATTGCGTTCCTTTGGTCAGTCGGGTAACAAATTTAATACAAATACATTCTCCCAAATGTCATCCATACATTAAAAAATAAATGTACAAAGGTTGGCTACTCAAAAGCCTTTATTTATGAACTTTAATTGAAGGTTGCTGAATATACATTCATTGCATTGAAAGAGATATCAGCTGTTTATTCAGAGGCTTTAGTTTGTATCATGAAAGGGCTTGAAAGAAACAGATCACAAGAACTTTGCAGCGTTCACGTTTCAATTTCTGTAATGGTCATAATTAAAATACATTTATATCTCACTTGGCTCTTTCATCACTTTGATGATAAACTCCAAGAATTCGCAATGAAATATTAATAGTAATTAATATAATATTTCGGATAAACCCCCTGGATTAATCAGTGTAAGGAAATAAACTGTTGATTGAATGTCACAAAATCTCACAGGCCTTTACGCAGTGTCTTTAATTTTTTATGTAACAGCGGGGGGAACTGAGCTGTTGGTTCTGCTGATGGTAAGCGATACCACCGCCCATGAATATTGGTAGAGGTAAGGCCGCTGTAAATGCATTGCCTACTTTTAAGGGATAAAGGATAAAGACACGATTGACTTGGATAAAGAAAAAAAAAGGATAAAGAAGTACCGGTATTCCCGCTGTGGGATCTGTACAGGCACGCATAGACGCGAGGGTGGTCACCGCAGTCAATATGCAGCCAGACAATGGACAGATCCTCACCTTCAAGAGTGCCAAGACGTCGACAACAGATATCCTCCCTAACGTATGCGCATACCCCAGCTCGCGGTGCAAAGGTATGCTCCAGTTTGAAACCGTATCCACACATACCCATATGAGATAAGATACGTCGGCCGGAGTTGATATCTGTGTTTCCGTCAGGAAGAGCAAAGGCCGGCTTAACCGTCTCGAGGTGGTAGTGGACGGCGTTTAAGTTGGTGTGTAACCGCCGGATGTTGCAAAAATCCACTGCGATAGTGGAAGGGGGTGACTTTATTCGCTTGCCCCGCAAACCCCTGGCACATGATACAAGCGGAATTATGCCCGCCCCAGAATACGACGGGCTGCCGCAGCGCAGGCGCTGCGGGAGGGATTCTCCTGCACCATCGGTGCCGGTACCCTCCGACTATTCTGCTTTCTAACGCCGCGTCCATATTTGGGGTTGTTTTGGGGTCTCCGGACCCCTCACTCACCGTACGAAACGCGATAGCATACTGTTAATATACCACCACTTCACGCCGGTTTTCTGTGAGGGTGTGGTACTTCCCCGGTGCGAGCTTGACCCAATTTGTGCTGAAGCAGTGCTCGACTCCCACACAATATTTAATAAACTTGCACGTATTGTCTGATAAATAATGTCCATTTATAATTAAAATCAATAGAAATAATTTATAATTACGCTTTTTATATAAATTTAAAGTGAAACAGGTAGTATTAAACACATAAAACATTGCAGTTCACATACACAGCAAATGAAAATTAATTCTCCCTCTCTAATTGCTTGCATTCATTTACTGTTATTAATTATGTATCTGATGCATCTTTTAAATAGTATTAAAACGAATGGTTTCCAATTACATCTGTCCATACATACTACATGTATGTTTTTTATAGTTGCATCGCATTGAAAAAGCCCGGACTCTCTCGAATATTCGACAAAGCTTGTTTAGGCTCATTGTAAATTCGACATACATTCGTCCATTCTATCAAATATTCAGTGAACAACAACAGTAGGATACCGGATTGACAATTCCGTGGAATTAGCACTGATAACCAAATGATGATTGAGGATTGATGCCAATTCATCACTTTGTGAGCTCGTATAATCCCTTGATTTCAATCTATTTGAAAAGAAACATTTACATAGTTTTAAATATGCTTACATAAAAAAGAATATATTTACTCAAATTAGATTAAGTAATCGTTATTTATTTGTAAATTAATATTGTAAAGAAATGATTGTAAATCTTTAGTAATCTTCAGATGTATATAATATACCGATGATGAAAATATATAAATAATAATTCTTGTATATATATATATATATATATATATATATATATATATATATATATAATTGGAATCTCGGAATCAATCAAAAAGAAAAAAAATCAAAGTTAGGAATATTATTCATATTCGTGTTTTATCGACTTAAACTTACTTTTTTAAGAAATAGGAGGCGTTTCTGTCGGTAAGATCGAAAAATATAGAATAAATGTATTTTCAATTGTTATTTTTGTTGCAAAAATTGACATCGGGAAAACAATATATAAGAAAAAAAAAACTTGTCGTAGATTATAAATGTAGCACGACCGTAGTCAGACACAAATTTCGGAAGGGGCTCAATAATGTGGGATTAAGTGCGTATGAAATAGCCCTTATAATACAGAACAAAACTCTTGTGAGGAATTTTGCTCTAGTTAATATAGAAATATGTTGCTTATATTATTTATTTTTATTATATATGTATTTTTTTTCTTTCCATTATTTGTTACTTTTGCACTATCCCAGAACTTCGTACATTTCCTTTCCAACCAGGTTGCCTGGTAGAGATTGCTGTTAAGCAATAAGGCCGCCTCTTGCACAAACGATGTCTTTTTTTTTCTTTTTATTGTATTCTTGCTGTTTTTGTTTAAGTTTGTGCAATAAAGCATTATAAAAAATAAATAAATAAATATTGATTAGTGGAACAGTACACACGCTAAATAACAAGTAATAAGTATTTTTTTATGTCATCGTCGTTAATGGGTCGCGCATGATGGTAAGCGCCACGGTAAGGTGGTAAGGCAACGGTGGTAAGGCAACGCCTATGAACATTTGGAGAGGCGTAAGGTCGATTGAAGCAAGTCGAGTCGAGGAATAAAGGAAAGGACTAGGAAGGGTAAGGAAAAAGATGTGGTCTGGGCTAAGTAGCAACATGGCTTCGGGAAGGGGGGGGGAGATTTGAATTCCTTGCTGCACAGCTTGCTGCGCTACATTTCATGGGCGTAGCCTTTAAATGTAGTCCCACAGCTTCAACGGACACAATTTATCAAATCGGAACGAAGCTTCAGCAATTTTCCAGAAATATCTATACAAAAACTCGAGAATTGCAATATCAACGTGTCGAACAAAGATTTATTGAATCCCATTGCGATCATATTTCAATAGGAAGATTTTATTCAGTACTTGCCAGGTGTTGCGCCGATACCAATATCGGAATCGTTATTAATTCCAACGTGTCCTCTTTTTGTTTGAAAAAATATTGTTTTCACTCAGTTTAAAGATCGTTTTCGTTCTTCTGATTATGAAAGAAATTGATAGATCGAGTCGTAATGTTTTATCTGAAGAGACGGGGGAAAAATAACGTTGTATTTTACGTTTTGTTTTCAGAGTTCAAACCTTTATATAATAACAACATGCAAACAAACAAACTATTCAGTTTTGTAATTAGTAGAGATGTACATTTCCGAAAATAATATAATTATAAATAAGGCTTTAATTTTAGGATTTTTCTTGAACAGTAATAATAACACCAACATATATCTAAAATTAGCATCAGAAGGCTGAATTAGAAAAAATTATTCAGTTTCAGAATTTTGAAAAAAAAAAAAGAAACCTATAAAGGAAAATACATTCTATCCAATTTATAATATTTGTATGTAATTATATAATCTTCAAGGTTACACATACCGTTAAGCTGCACACTTATAAGATAAAATTATTTATTTTCCGAAAAGTTTGGAAGCAAACAAATGCTCGGCTTTAGATGCTGGAGACAAATTGCCACGAGATTAATTCAGCCTGTCGTCATCAATTTCAAAACGATTTCCTCCCTTAATAGTAATTTAATCTGTACACGACTTTGTTTTAGCCTTACCTGTGGTTGTAATTTGTAAAGTTTTAATGGTATACACAATTTATATCCACATTTATACCTGAATTTATTTACGATTATTCTATATTTTCAGTGCGTACATCAATTTAAAAAATACATATGAAAATTTCGCAAGAGTACATAAAAATATAACATGGAAATATTAATTAAATGTATTTAATGACGTATTTGTTACATTGACATATTTTTGTTTATAACAATTGTGAAAAATACGTTCATTTTAAACAAACACTCCAGAACTAATTTTAATTCTATTAGAGACAAAGGGAGTAGTGTAAAACTCTAGTCCCAAAGCCATCGCTAATAACGATTAAAGCCTAGTAGGTGCTAACTGTTTGTACCCAAAAAAAGGGTCACTAATGTGAAAAGGTTCCCCGTTATGGTAACGCTTAGATAATACGAAACCTTTTCCATTATATAACATTACAAAACATTTCAAGCCGTGAAACAATATACGTTTCATTTTCAATTAAAACACCGCAGTGCACTGTGTGTTAAAAATAACTCCTAACCAATTTATAAAATTGGGGATAATTTCAATACAAGAACAATTTTTTTTAGTCTGAGGTAGTTTATATTTTTAAATGTATAAAGTTCATTAACACTTTAAGACTTAATAATGAAAGTGGATTAAAACAGATTCAACCAAATTATGTTATAATTTATTTAGCAGGGCTTACATCATATAAAGTAAAGTGAACAATGATATACAATTACTTAAAAAAACTATATGAATTGGGTCTACTTAACATGGCCCTACTTAACATGGTCAGAGCATCACGTGTGGACAGCGTATAGAAAAAAATCTTAGGATATAAGAATATATAGGAACAGGTATGGTACAATAAATCGAAGTATGATGATATATTGGTCTCCCTCAGGAAAGAGGGTACTCATACTGTAAATTATACGTTAAAATAACGTCCAATTGAGAACTCCTCATTTCATTACATTCGGTTGAAAATATAATATGTAACCTTTCAATACAATATGACTCAAAACGTCCCAATGCATAAACAAATTCCAGACAAAATCATGAATATAAAACTACAAAGAAAACATATCCCGCTGATCGTCTCATGAAAAACAATTGTAACCTAGATAACATAAAACCGTATGCTAAATCGAAACCTGTTTGAGTTACATTACATCAAAGAAGGCAATTTAGCCACTCCTTTATACGCTCTTTTCTTGTAATAGACATATATCGCCCTCACAAATCCTTGCGATAAAAAATATTGTGTCATTTACCACAATGAAAGCTTGTTTAAGCGTGGCGTGGCATTTGTCAGTGATTCGCATTAGGCGAGTTGGTTTTGGCCACACTTATACGAATCGTGAGTTAAAAGTTGAGAAATGAGCGCTGTTATTCATTGGGTAATACTATTTTTCACTATAGGTGCTACAATATTCTGGGCGCAAGAAAAACATCAAACATAGAATGTACATTATGGACTAAGTTGATTTATGTATAAACGAAATTCTGTTTTGATTAGCTTTATATAAGAAGAAATTCTGTATATTTGCGTTATAGAATTTCTACTATTACAACCTCTTTTAAGATCCGGTTATAGTATGATATTATGAGCTAGTTCGAAACATTTTACTCATATATTATTACAAATTATAGTTAGAAATAGGACATGCTTTTAGTGTTGATAGGATGCAAGCAAAAACTTTATAGTTAATAGCGTACTGTGGTTCCAGTAAGAGTATATTTTAATAGCGTATTTTTTTTAGTCGATAACAAATATATGGACTTTTCACTATACAAAAAAAGGACACAATAATGTATGTATAAAAACAACAAATCGCATTTGTATATTATATAAGATGCGTTTCGAATAATACAAATACCTTTTAAAAAATATGAAATGTTCGAACGTTTACTGATGAAGAGATAATCCTCTAAAAAATTGACAGGAGATACGTTGATTTCACTGCAAAAACTGCTAGTGTTTATAGAAGACATGAAATATGCATGCAAGTAGAGTGTTTCCGTTTCGTTGGCAGAACTGTATTCCCAGTTTTGTAAAAAAGCAAGCGTATAGTAAGCGTAAATGGTATATAAATAACCATACAAAAACAACAATGTAACATATAAACAGTGCAGTGCAATGCAGTGGTGGCTCAGTGGTGAGAACCTCGGACTTCAAAATCGATAAGTCGGGGTTCGAGACCGGGCGAGCGTGCAAGAAATAAATTGATTTTTCAATTTATCTGCGCATGTGGATAACATCACCACTGCTTAAAACGGTGAAGGAAAACATCGTGGGGAAACCGGCATGTCCGAGAATCAAAAGTTCGACGACATGTGACATCTGCCAACGCGTACTTGGCCAGCGTGGTGGATTATGGCCTGAACCCTCATAGGAGGCCTGTGTCCCAGCAGTGGGAACATATTTGGGCTGATGATGATGAACATATAAACATTATAGCATAATTAGTGTAAGTCAATAGGGTTTCCTCTTGTAAGATATTTATGTTTAAATAAATACATAATGATCACAGTAGTTAAATATTTTGGTTCTTTAATGCACTTGATGATACTAATAAATTATGTTATTAATAAATTATTCACACGTGATAAATAGACAGTTGTCTATCTATTGCATTATCACTGTTTTGTCATACGACAAGAGACCCCTTCCATTCCCTGTTAGGTAATAAAAAATTAACAATCGATCCCTCCACAACTCACAAAATGTTTGAACACTAACGCTACGTATGTTTGAAAGTGCAAAATCACTCAATAGCTCCCACATGGCGCTACTCACGTGTATGTGTGGTGCAGAATATAAGAAATAGCGTGACTAAAAACAATGTGTTTAAGGCATGTTACCCTTATGTTGTCGGTAGTTATACGTTGTTTTTTCACGTCATTATAAGCGAAGGAACTGGCTGAGAGTGGATCGCAATTTAGTAAGCGCTATACAACGCATAAATTTGATGCAGAGGCTTTACGCCACTGCAAATAGATTGCGTACTTTAAAAGATAAGACATATAGGAAAGGACTGGGAAGTATTATTGAAGGATACGAGCCTCCGCCTCCCCTACTCACCGTTCGAAACATGGTAGCATTCACATGATACTATTTAACATCGACTTCTATGTACCTGGCTTAATTCGTGACGAAGCACGCTCAATGTCCACATTTACGTATAATTTATTACGATATGTTTAAGAATAAGTAATTATGTTCCGTTAACTTCAGCACAAGGCTTAACTATTGTGGTATATAGATAAACACATGAACAAATCAGGTCCATTTAAATGGGTCCCTGCGTCCAATTTCATCAAGATCCGATCGGCTGATTTTGCATAAAAATAATCAATTTATCATGACAAGCATTCGTAGATAAATTAGTAGAAGGTTGCTTACGCAACTAAGTGTGAGCTTACTGCTAATTTATGTAATTATAAATATGATGTTAAATTAATGTAATAAGCTAATGTATATCTATTTAGAATTTATATTTTTTTATATTTAGAATTGTTATCTATTTATTTAGTCTCGTCATTTTGTGCAAAAATATGAGTATTTGATGGGAGTTTTGAAAACTAAGTTTTTCATTAAAGTTACTTACTACATACATTTTATAATTTCTTTTACAAAAATAATTCCCTCGCTAAAATTGATATTGATTTAAAACAGTAGATATAAGTGAAGATGTTTAACTCATCGAGCAATAAACCATTCTATTTCTTTTGACTTAAACTCCAATTCCCCTTGCTCTCGTATGATCGTCAATCCTTCAAGGATCAGACAGCAGATAAGTCTTGACGGTGCAGCGATTTCACAACGATTGAAAACGTAATCGAGTGGGGCTTTGGGGATCAAATATTTAGATCGGTTAAAACAGAGAGGTGGTCGTTTGGTACGAATGGTAGCTTGAAGTTTAAAAACTAAAAAATGTGTGTGTACCAAACTCTTCAATCTATCTAATCTTAATGGTATCTAATTTAACATGCTTAATTCATAGAAACTATTTTATTTAACAGTTAGTTTTATTAAACACTCAAAAGAATATTTTAAAGGATAATTTCAACATATTAATAAAACTAGCTTTGAATCATGCTTTAATCTGAAGAGAAAGTTAGTGTGCACACTAATATTATAATATCGAAAGTAACTGTCCGTTCGTCTATTCTTCACGCCTAAGCCGATTTGGATGAAATTTGATACAAAGATAGTTTGTGACCCGAGGGACAAAAAGGGACAGTTTATACCCCGTGGAACGGGAACGAGAACGGGTTTTAATTTCCACGGAACGGGAACTATGGGGGTAAAACCTCGCGTCCATATTTTTCTTTTTTTCATTGCGGGCGAAAACTTTAGTGTTTTTAAAGCTTATGACGTATTATTCTGGTACTATCAAGATAACTGCCAATGTTAATCACACTATACCCTTCAGTAGTTTTTGTGTGAAAGAGGAACAAACATCGACCCACGCATACAAACTTTTAAGTTAATAACTTCATTTTGAAAGTGAGTATGCTTTCTTGTTTGTCTTTCTTTTACATAGCAACGGAGCGAGTGTAACACATTTTTTAATGTCCAGAGATAATTAGAATATTTTTTGAATTTCTTTGAATGTAACGGATTAAAGTAAGGATAATATATAAAAGGAATAGAAAGTTGAATTTATGTTATCTAGTGAAGTTGTATAAACGTGTAAGTTTGTAAGTATTGATGTAGATGAGAAATTTTTAAAGAATAGAATCATCTCAATAGATGGCGTTGGGTGTCCCTGAGGCACATAAAACCTAAAGAATAGAAAAAAATTTGATCACGAGCCGGGATTTGAACCCGCGTTTTTTGCCTAACCGTAACCCCCCCCCCACCCCACGCCATCTATTGGGGATAATTAAGAACCATCTCAACCAATTCGAAATATTATTTCAATGATTACAATATTGTATCGATGGAACGCGGCCTTTGTTAAATTTAATTTTTAGTTTTATAGCATTGAAATGAAAATTTCAAAATTTCTCATTTATAAAACATTTCAAACGTCGGGTTAATAATATAATGAATAAATCGCGTTTAAAATCCGTTAAAAAGTTTTTAATTTCTAAATGTATAATACTCGCGTAAAATAAAACACGAGAAAATACTAATATATTTTATATGAATTCAGAGAGATTCAGAGAGAAACTTCTTATTGCCTTGTGTTTTGTCTTGAAAATAGAAATGTACAGTTTTTTTTGTGCGTCCCCAGGAATTGAACCCAGGACCTGTCGGTTCTACGCTCATGCGTTAACCACTGTACCAAGGAGGCGGTCAAAACTCAAACAGAAAAGTACATAAATTTTCTGTTGAATTTTTTATAATTGATATTATTTTCAAGGGATAAAAATTAGTTTTTGAGCATCATCTTTAGTTTTGAGTATAAAAATCTGTCTAAATTGAACGTATCGGTAAGAAAAACACTTTTAGCTAATCTTTGTAGCCAAAATTGGTTTTAACCAGCAATGAGTTTTTACTGTATCATATAATTAATAAGGGAATATAACAAGCAAAATGTCTGCCTCAATTAGCAGTTAAAACCAACCGGTATTCTAACATAATTCAACGTTAAATAACACCACGGCGAATACAATTTGAAACGGTGAATTTTTCAAAAACTCAATCTTTTATTCACTTGTTATTCTGCGGTTTAACTCGCATAAAAGTTTTTTGTTATTTCAATGTTTTAAATGTAAAGCTTTCGCTTTTGCGGTTGTTAAACTGACAAGTACGTCAACTTTCCCAGCGGTATTTTGTTTAAATATATGTATAAAAATTCATATAAAATTGGTTCAAGCGCGCTCTTTTAATTTAATTACTACAAGATTTGTGTTTACAGTGTACGAGTTAAATAAATCACAGTGGCACTGTTTTGTTCGCGTTGCACATGCTGAAATATGTCAAAATTTCGCGGAGTTAGTGTTGAGTGTAAAATGATTCGGGTTAAAATGGTGCAAACAGAATCTTTTACAGGATTAATTTATTTCTAATTCTTTATTTTGTATATTCGGCAAAACAGAAAAAAATATATGTGGGAATCGGGCACGCTTTGGTACGAATCGGCGTGAAATAGGAGGTTTCGTTTTCCTCACCTTTCCCAGTCCAATTCTTTATTCCAATCGTCAATCCTTTCCTTGTCTCTTACTTCTGTAAAGGAGCGCATTCGAAGAGGCACAACCTAACCTACCTCTGCAAATGTTCATGGGCTGATCATCGCTTACCATCGGGCGAACCACCGCTCAGTCACAGCTCAATTGCCTGCTTTCACATAAAATAAAGAAAATCTAAAACAGAAAAAATACAGGTATTTATTAACATTTCATTGATATTATTACAAATTGGTTGATTCATTAATTAAAATATTTCGCAACTGTTATAGAGCAAATTTTAAGTGCTCTTTAAAACGTATTCGGTTTATTTTTGGAGAAAATATTTTTTAAACATTGTAGCCTGCGCCAAAATAACAAAATAATATCAGCATTTTTAAAACACTGTTTATTAAAAAACTGTTAAGCAATGTTGATGAAATTGAAATGTTTGATGCAGTAAACAGACAGATAATAAAAACAACATGCAAACAAAGTACGTAGAAAAACATTTTCTTTATCCGCATTATGTAAATTCTGAAAATATCTTGAAACAAAAGCATCCAATGGCGTAAAACCTACAACAGTCTAATACAAATACAATTTTGGCATACGACATTAAGATGCGAAATCCTGGGTGGGTTGGCTTTCTGATAAAATAGCTGTGAAAATTCCTAGATAACGTTACGTAACGTCTTGCGAAAACCCGAATAGTTTTCTACAAAACAATGAACAAACATGACCCAAAATACATGGGAAAGAAAGATTTATCCAAACAAATGTTTCACTTCACTAAACAAATAGCAATTTCAACGTTTGCTTCTTGAAGTTATTTCAGATGTATATTTGGATTTAAGTTTAACCTAAAACCGCACATCCTCACTTTTGTAAATATATTTTATGCGAGTATCGTTTTTTAAGGAGATCGAAAAAAATAAACATTAAAAATTACGGAGAAGAGTTTATATATAGTCAATTGTTTGTTGAATGTATTATTAACAAATGCAATCTATTTAGGAACTTTATTAAGATAAGCTTTATTTTGACCATCCCTGGTTCCAGCTCTGCGCTACCCAATTTGTAGAATCTATACTAATATTATAAAGCTGAAGAGTTTGTTTGTTTGTTTGAACGCACTAATCTTAGGAACTACTGGTCCGGTTTGAAAAATTCTTTCAGTGTTTGATAGTCCATTTATTGAGGAAGGCTATATATGTAGCACGGGCGAAGCCGGGTCGGACCGCTATTTCACAATAAATATGCTAAAGATATTGTATGTTTTAGCCAAGTTAATTAAGTTCTTGGCCCATCAGCTTGTCGGACAAATTAGTGATTAGATTTAATTTAATTTGTACTTATTTTACAAAAGAAAAAAACTTTATAATGTATTTTTTTGCATGCACTAAGATAAATTTTATGTACCTATACTTTTATCACAATTACTGATAAACCCTTAAAAAAATTGATAAATATTGATCAGTCTTTACACGACAACGTAACCATAATGTTCATTATCATTTCTCCGAATCGATACGGTTATTACAGGGACAGAGACGATTACATTATCAAAAAATTACTAAAATTACTGGCTTTGCCCTTAATACAGTATTCTAAGAAGTAATAATACGTCATCATCATCATCATCTTCAGCCCATATATGTTCCCACTGCTGGAACACAGGCCTCCTATGAGGGTTCAGGCCATAATCCATCTCGCTGGCCAAGTGCGGGTTGGTAGATAATACGTCATAGTAAGAGATAATATCCCAAGGACACCAATATTTAGGGAAAAAATTGGCTTATTTGCTATTCTAGGCCATAATCTATCTGTATACCAAATTCCAACCAAATCTATTCAGAACCTTTTCGTGAAAATACAGCAAATATCTTCATATCCATACAATTTTCAGATTTATAATACACTAGAGGCCCGTCCCGGCTTCTCTTTGCTTAAATAAGGACAAAAACTGCAAAAATCTATGTTACCCAAATATAATTATTTATTCTTATTCCTACGAGCAAATGAGACACAAAATTTACAAATTTTATCCATTACAGTTGTTATTACACCAAACCCAACGACGTTCAATCGCTGTGGTTTAGCCATAATAGGCTCACGCTTTATTATTATGATCAATTAAAATATTAGTGCGATATAGAATATTAGGCTTATTAATAACTTGTATCAATGATACAGCGTGTCCCATTCTATCCATATACATTCTCTATTTTCAGATACCGTTATCTCGTAGCACAAAGCGATACACAAAACACACACACAACTACACGTACATGGTACAGTTCTATTTCAAGTACGCAGAAACAAACCTGTTATAGTACATTAACTAAATTGCCCAGACTAGACCCGCTTACAGCCGCAACGTTTCAAATAATGATGTGCTTCCGTTAGTTCAGGTGAAGCTTAGTTGCCATCTCTTGAACGTAAAGTTATTTTGAGACACCATTTATATGAATTTTATGTGCATGTCCATTTTATTATTATGTTTGGAATGTATTTATACACGCTAAAATATGTTTTAAGCTATTGTATAGCTTTTTTCGCGGGCCTTGAGCATGGAGACCGAATCTAGAAATTCCGTAACGAATATAGTCTAACACATTCTGACACCATTCTGACCAGATAAATGTCCGAAAAATGCGAGTGCCACACGTCTTTTTTATTAATAATTTCCGTACAACAATTCGAGATGTCATTGCCTTATTTTATTATGCTTATAATCAATCTACTAGATTGATGTATACTGCATGTATATTTCATATTTATAGCAAGTTTACAAAATGACAGTAAAGTAACCCGGAATGATCTTACCGAAAATATTTCCTTATAAACTTATTAAGAAAATTATTACCACACACTATTACATCATTTATAACAATAATCCTCGTTCTTATTTGACTATATTTTTTGTTTTTTTTTTTTTTTTCAACTGTGTTACTCGATAACTCCTTATTAACCGATGGACGTGATTCTACTCTGGTTGATGGAAAATTGTTTTATTTTGGTCTCTGCCCCCAAAAGCGTCAGTGGCCTTTTTTGTAGAAAAGAATTTCTTAACCGCGAGTTTCGGATATTTTGCATCGCATTTTACACTTTCGAAACCAATTCGATTATATTCCGGCACCAACGTTCCAACAAATAAAAATCATACTCGGAATAAGAATGACTCGGAACGGAGAAATCCCGCCGTCCTTTACACGACAAATCTTATTTAAATAAAAATTTAATTAGACGAGTGGCGTGCAAGCGAATTGCAAATAAAGCCGAGTGGTGTACCGCCAGCAACAAACATGTAGGTTTAAATTGTTTTTATAGCTAAAAGTACTGTGTACATACAAATTTATGTTTTGTTCTAATTTTGCTGTATATAGACAAATTTGAATAAAGGAGCATAATCAATTTTAACATTGTTATTTATTGTGTTGTTTTTGATTTTACGCGGTATTATAACTTTAGAAATTAAAGAGTTTTTAACGATTTTAAAACGCGATTAATTTTTTTTTTTTATTTAACCCGACGTTTTGAACCCTTTATTGCGAGGGTAGCCTCAGTCTCCCTGTTACCACGGTCTTTTAATTTCTCAATGTTAATATTACAGTATCTTAGATGGCGTAATCTAGTTAGGTTAGATACTTATACAGATGCATAAGCATCTGCCGATCCTTTCAACAATAGACCGTGCAATATTGTCTAAATGAAATAATACTGGCTTGTATAATGGATCCATTTTTAAATATTAAGCGTAAATTTTTAAGAAAACACTTTTAGGGACCGATTTAATTTGAACGTAAAAGTGGAATGATTTTCCTCAAAAATGTTCGCGTGGGTCGTATAAATTTTCACGCAAATTTGAACAGAATTATTAAATAGAAGGGAAAATTCATATAACATTACCAACTCGTAAAAAGCAATAGAAATTACTTTTAGAAAGGTTTTCATTATCAATCCATATTTACAGTTTTTCGAAATATAAATTTTATGCAATTAATACGTATGGATATCGAAAAAGCGTATTAGACAGGCAGACTTTCGCATCAATATTATCAACGATTTCGTTCTTTATCCTGAATACCAAGGTAACAAAATATTAGCCTGTAACGTTATCTCGCTGAAGGAAATTATACGCATTATACAAAATGATCCTTGTTTACATAATTGTAATGCTAATCCCACTGAGTCAGGTACAAAAGAGGTGTTTTTGCATTTACATAAATATCTCGAACACTTCTTGACATGGCTTAAACATGTTAATTTATTACCTGAGCTTATCTTTTAAATTATATTTGGTGTTTTACTTGATTTCTATCTGAGAAAAATTGTATTACAAGAATAGCAATTGCTTTCCAGACTACTGAATTTCTGTAAGCAGTGATGGCATTAATTTAATAACAATGTTTCGTAGTATGCAATATTTCGTAGTTAATTAGCATTTTTATATTTTGAGGTTCTGAAATCGATGTAGAAAACCTTTAAGTTTTAGTTTTAAACCATTTATATACTTATAAATATTAAACACATTAGTTATAAAAATTATAGAATGGCGCGATTAAAAGATGCGTCTAACGCTTTCAAAAAAGCTTTATAAGTTTATGAATATTCAAAATTTTTTACTTTATATCGGTTTTCGATAAATCAATTGCCGTTACATTAAAAGAACTCTACTCCGTGTTATGACGTAGAGTACAGTTATAATGTTGAGTTCGGATTTCAAAACTCATAAACGACCTACTATAAAAGAAAACGATCACACTTAAGATATTAAAATTTTAAGCGCATTTGAAGTACAAAATTTCCTTTCGAAAGCCCAACTGCGGGCGTCTTTTTGTTTAAAACCCCGACTTAACCAAGTTTATTAGAAACTTATACATCTGACCCTTTACTTTGAGTTCGGTTCAAGTTGGTAATGGTTGGTTATTACCTGAAAGTTGGTTCACTATACATTGTTACTGATAGCTGATGTACTGTGATTAAATACAGAACTAATGGACAAGAAATAGACAAATATTGGGAATTGCCATAGACTATTTTAGGAGGATGAAAAGATATATTTATAGACATATATAGGCAGAGCTATTGGTTATATGAATTGTTACGTCTGAACGCGGATGATGATAACAGGCTTTATTACTGAAACAATAGTTTATTTGAAAATGTAATCAGAAAAGCAGTTGCAATCAATATAATTATTTAACGCAACGAATATATCTCATCTATTATTTTTCATTGAAACAGTTTTAAAATAATCAGAAACGAATCTATACCAAAAATTCGATCGAGTGTAATAATCCAATTTTATGAATTTTTTTTTTGGTTTTATTAAGTTTGTAAAGTTCTCTATAAATTAATTATATATCCTATTATTATTAAGAAGTATATACAAAGAAAACTTTTTCACGCAAAGCTTAGGAAAGTTATATAATACTACCCATCCCCGATCTAATACCATTCGTTTTCTATTCAGAGCCTTTTAGTGCTTAAAAGATTATCTACGACTTATAATATTCGACGCAGCTTTTACGTCTTTGACAAAATTTTATTATTCACACACAGGTTTTAAATTCAAGCCAATCTCATACATCGGTGTCTTCTGCTGTTGTTAAGGCAACTTGTATATTCGCACTTGACACTAATCCTACTAATATCCTACTTATCCTACTATTCTACTTATATTATAAATGCGAAAGTTTGTAAGGATGTGTGTGTGTTTGTTGCTCTTTCACGCAAAAACTGCTGAACCGATTGCAATGAAATTTGGTACGTAGACAGCTGGACAAATGGTATAACATATAGGCAACTTTTATCTCGACATTCCTACGGGATACGGACTTACGCGGGTGAAACCGCGGGGCGCAGCTAGTATTATAAATGTGAAAGTTTATTTGTTTGGATGTTTTTCCGCCAACCACACTGAAACTACTGAACGAATTTTGATGAAATTCGATATTGAGCTGACTTGGGTAATAGGAGGACGTCTCATCCCGATTAAATGCTTCTTTGGGATAAAACTGGAATCTTAATATCCGGACGGAGCCGGGACGAGCGTCTAGTAAATAATATGTAATGTTGTGTGTTATCTTTCGTTGCTGTTTGGTTTAGTAAAGTCTTTTAAAAATGCTTACCGTTGATCGAATATATTATCTGCATCTCACAGGTGATTCTTATCGAGTTTTATATACTCGTATCTTACAACGTAATAATGCACCGATATGTAGGTACATCGAGAGATTAAAAATCTTTCAACTTTTCAATTCCACCAAGTCAAACAACATCAATATATTTAACAAAGTCAATGTAAAAAGAGGCCTGCTTCCTTTTACCTTTCCCAGTTCATTCCTTCGTTCCAGTCGCCAATCCTTTCCTTATCCCATACACCTTAAGCGGGCAGCGCATTCGCAGAGGCACTACCTCTGCGAATGTTCATTGACAGTGGTGATCGCTTACCATCAGGCGAACAACCAGCTCAGTTGCCCGGTATGGAATAAAAAAAAAAGTAATTTTAGCCCAATTACCACCTACCTCTTGAGGTGTATATCTAAAGATCTCGTGTTTGCCCCTGTACCACTTGACCGAGTGCAGAGAAGGATCGCCTGGCTGTCGTGCGTACTGACACCGCAGTTCTGCATCAATCCTTGGGTCGGCCCAGCGAGGCACATCAAGTAGAGTGATCGTATGGCACATGGTACGAGCTGGAACAATGGAGTATCTCAATTTAATGGACGACTTTCATAGCTTTCTAACATAGTCGTTCCTCATATGGTAAATTAGGATAAAAAATAAAACGAGATGTTTAATTTTTAGTTTTATAGCATTGAAATGCAATGCTATAAAACTAAAAATTAAATTTAACAAAGGCCGCGTTCCATCGATACAATATTGTAATCATTGAAATAATGTTTCGTATTGGTTGTGAT
This sequence comes from Zerene cesonia, assembly GCF_012273895.1. Taxonomy (NCBI): domain Eukaryota; kingdom Metazoa; phylum Arthropoda; class Insecta; order Lepidoptera; family Pieridae; genus Zerene; species Zerene cesonia. The sequence continues at coordinate 7,775,644 of NC_052116.1, read as the reverse complement.
GGTTCTTAATCATCTCAATAGATGGCGTGGGGTGCCCCTTAGGCACATGAAACCGAAAGAATGGAAGAAATTCGATTACTGTGGCAGGATCACGGGTGGCCGAGAGGCTAGGCGTTGCTACGGTTAGGCAAGATACGCAGGTTCGAATCCTGCCTCGTGATCAAATTTTTTCTATTCTTTCAAAATTTCTAAAAACGAGATGTTTGAAAACAAAAACGTTACTCAATTCTATTAATTTATTAAGTAATAGTGTCATTAGACTAGTATTAAGTAATGTCCTGACAAAAACTCGAATAAAAGATTATTTGATTGATATAATTTGTTAATTTACTCGCTAAAGAACTGAGTGTTAGCTAATTAATGATACTTTAATGTACTTTTACTCGTATAAGAGCTGGCATTTTCAAATGTCCATCACACTCGACAAAATTGTTCCGTAGTTCAGTAGACGTGAAGTGTTGCAGTGAAATAAATCATGAATACGTTTATTATTATATCTGCTTTGGCGGTTGTAGTAATATCTGCTCCAAGCTACGACCGAGAGCTGATGGTCAGGCGTGCTCAACCAGCGTTGGAGCAAGAAGAAGTCCACGATGAGTACGGTCAATATGCTTACCGCTACGTCACCGCTGAAGGAACCGTGGTCTCCCAACGCGCTTGGCTGGTGCCAAGCGGTAATGGCGGTTATGTCCTCGTGACTGAAGGCCAATATTCCTACATCGGTGATGACGGCGAGCTATACGTTACGAAATACTACGCTGGCATCAATGGAACTCACATGGAAACCGAACATTACAGCATTGAACAGCTAACAGCGGGTGCAGAAGAGAAGTCACGTCGAAGAGCCTAGTGATATGTTATAGACAGTTTGTATTAGTTAATAAAATATTTATTGTAATTAATCTGTTCATAGATGACACAGCAATGTCTACGACAAATTATTATACTCCTATTCAATACGATGTTCGACGAGCCTGAACATCAATTAGGGCCTATATAAAATAGCGCGATATTCATTATTATTCGACTTTTTCCAACCACATTTTTTAATTCAATTGTACGGTGAGGTATTTAAGAATACGATTACGCGGCCCAGTTCTTTTAAGCGACCTCTTACCTAAACATTTCGTGTCCAAGTATCATAATAGATAACACTGCATAAAACGCAGTCTATCCAACAGTAAGAATGATATAAAATTATTGTAATTTACATTGTTCTTGTAACTGTGTAGTTTTATCAACACAAATACAAATTTACGAAATAATACTATAAATGAAATCAAAATATAGGCTTCCAGAACTTTCTCGGGACACAAACACACAGACTCAACATGGCATACAATTATCGCGCAGTATCAATAAAAGTACATTCTCATTCAAGCTCGTGTGATACGTAAGATTGAGCTGTGAGCAAACAGTATTAGGGGCTTAAGACAAACAAGACGGAATTCGGATCCCGCTTTATTCCATTTCAAGTAGGTTTTGAGCATATTGCGTTACAGAATACAAAACTTGATTTATTGATTGCCAATGTGAGTTTACTGAGCCAACGGTGGGTTCGGGATTAAGCTTTTTACTGAACACAACATCATCTTATATAACACCATTTTTTGCAGACGCCTAGCTCATTAGATAGGCGTTCTTAGCCGTAAATCCTCTTTCCAATTTGATAATAATGGCTTGTTTGTCGGTATTTCAAGGTGTAAATTGTGTCATAAGTAGTAATTGGTTTGAAAACAAATATTATAGATGTAAAGATACCATAACTTTTACTTGAGGTGATAATTGAACAAGATCAAATAAGGAGTCTAGATATTTTGTTTATATACAAAAACATTCATTTCTCAATTTTAAGGAAATTTACTATTTCTGCAAATAGCTTCTATTTCTTCTTACTTCTTAATGTTTACGATACGATAAACGATACTTAGAAGATTATGCCATAATAGCAATAACGTAATTTTGTGAAATACTTTTGATTCCGCCATATAAGTAAAAGAAGATCAAGAAAGTTAAAAGTCATGATTGAAATAACAATACCACAAAAAAAATGAAGTATAAAAGCGATATTACAAAAATAAATTGTTGTACTTTTGATACTATAAAAATTACGTTTATAAGTCAACGTTTGTTGTGAAATTGGTCCATTACACTAGCCGCTAGCGCAAAGTTTATTATCTCAGAAAGTGAATATCTTTCTTATGAATCTGAGTGGTTTTTACGACCATTCCCGGCAGGCTCAGATGACAATGGTTGACCCACATTTTCATACAAAACACGTATCTGTCCGACACTCTAATCTATTTAAATTGAAAGAGTTACTCGTGCCAGTTGCAGTTCGTTCGTTTTGTATAAAACAAGATCAAATATACAATGGAAAATTTTCTTAGGTTTTAATTTAGTAGTATTGTTTTTTATATGTATGAAACAAATGTAATACTGCTATTTAAGTAACTTTTGTGAGATTTGTATAGGAAATCTCTTAATGTCGCTTCATCGCTTCATGACTTAAGGCTAGAGTGTTTTTTCTAAATATTTATTATACATTATGGGTAGTGATTGTTTCAGTAACATTAAATAAATTTAAAAATGAAGATACCATAATAATTATGTTATAAATTAAGGCACTCATCACCGTATTCTAATATAGTAATTAATTTAGTTATATTTTAAATAACTCTTCTCATAATTTTTCGAAAGCTATTTTCCATGGCAGAATATTTCCGTAGCTATCATAAATATTAAAAGCAGTCATTGAATAAATAACCGGGTAAAAAATAACAGTTCATTTACTAAAACACAAGATTTTTCTGTAGATACAAACACGGCTTGGACCTTAAATATCAATGGAGCTTATTTTTACAGTCAGCACGATTAACATACAAATACGTTTTTATCTTTCATAATTCAGGGGCTTTAGTACTCGAGATCTGTACTTGACAAATGATTGTATAAAAATGGTAAAATGTGAATAAGAAAATATTATATGGAATAGAATGTAACGTATCAACATTCTTTATTGCTAATCATTTGGCTCTTTATTTTATTAAATGTATACTATAAAATAAAATACGTAATTTTTTATGTATTGTGTACATCTAGATTATACACTTATATACGGTGTACATTGACATAATGTAATAAAGGTTTGTGTTACTTTGTCATATAAGAATATAAATAAATATAATGAAATATAATAGTAGTACTACATTATTTCTTAAAATAGACATTGTAATAATACTATGTATGCCTTAAACCAAATCTAAACAGGAAAGTCATTACGTGGTCTATAAATCTTGCAGAAACTCTTCATTGCCAACGAACAGTAATGAATGGTATCCGTCAAAACTTCAACAAAAACCTGCCACCTTATTAAAAGGAAAAAATTAAATGTTCATTTTTCGCGCGAACATTACGGTATCTTTAATAATGCATTCGGTGGGGCGGTTCACGTGATAAATTTTAATATAGACCCGTTTATGAGGGAACCCGCGTGAAAACATTAGCTAAACGCACGATCAAAGGGACGGTGATTCTTTGGAGAATACGCTTGTATTTTTCAAGATTTTCCCCGGCAAAATTTGTGCATAACAAATGGATGGGCTTACATTTTTCAAGCTTTTACGACCGGCGATGAGATGGTATAATGCTTAGATTACTGCTTCGAATGAAAGAGTATTATTAAATTTATTAAATTGTGTGAGTAGAAAATTTTGTTGGTTTGTTAAGCATAACTGACATCGTAACCACATATTATCTTATAAGTATGTCTGGGAGTTATTTGGGTTTTAATACACCGTTTAATCACGATCTTCGGTTTATATGTGTCTATAGAAAAGGTCACGATCCTGAGATTGGCAAGTCTGTTGTCTTTGTTCTGAATTTTTTTATCTGTCCTAAAATCATGTACATGAAGCAATAGCCGCTAATAAGCCGATATACCTACCTATAAATATATGCTGACTTTCGAATGGGTAACTTCAGGAATGCATTGCTAAGAAAAGACATATTTGTGAAAAAAGTGGAAAAGAACTAAAACAGACTATTTGTATTTATCAGTGATTTTTTCTTTCATATTTTCCATTCAAAAGCGCTAGTAAATATAAAAATCATCATCATTGTTTTATAAATTTTAGAATAAAGAGTGAGCAATAACATTATTATGTAGCCGCGAACAAACAATATTCTTTAATATTTTTGTGTAAGAGCAACAAATTTTAGGGACCACTATTTTGTTTTGATCAGTATAAAGTAAATATAATATTCTATTATAATTTAAAGCAATTTTCATGTTCAAATTTTATTTCATTCGAACGATACGAAAATATGTTTTCTTTCTATATTAATATGTACCTACTAAAAATACATAAAATTACAATCTAAAAATTTTAATAAAAACCTTAAAAAAATGAAAACCCGCGCTCCACCACATATTTAACATTTGCAAACAAAAACTAAATTGCGACGCGGCTCGCATTCCATGGACTATGCTAATTTATGAAAATCTCGACGCCACTGGTAAAAATATTTACAGAAACTCTCGTTCTTGGGGGAAATTACATGCAAGCTTATATTGTCTGTACGAAAACTGGCACAATACAGTCATAACACACTCCAATTGGGTATGCGTTCGCGTGCTTGCTTTTTGATATTGTTTATTTTCAGTGCGGTCCGACTGTAGTGTGAAATCTTGTATAATAAAGCATATGGCTTGTTTAATATACAGCTACAGCTTGTATAATAATAAAGCTATAGTTTCTTGCTCTTATTGATAGATTTAATGTCATATTTATCTTACTTGTCGGTAATTTTAGAAAACGGAAAGTATACTTTATATGTTCTTTCTCCACAGTAATTGCCAACAAAAAATATTACCCATTATTTTATCTCGCTACACTTTTTACTTCTGTTTTAAATTAAAAGAATCGAGTCTGCAAAAGTTAGAAAAGAATTACATTATTTCGTTAGCAAAGTGTTCTTAATAATATATAGTAATTTAATTATCCGACACAAAAACACGCACAACACGCAATACATGGACGATAACGCGATATTCTAATTAATACGACGTCATAAAAAAAAATCGAATCCATTATTCCGAAATAAAAAAATCTGTGAGTGGCCAGCACGACATCACACAAAAAGGTTTAACGCATATCCAGATAAAACATCTATTGTATGAAAAATAAATCATAGAATACATAGGCTATGCAAATGGATGCAAACCAGAGAAATATTCGACATTCGGCGGTCTTTAGAATGGAACTGTGTTATTTTTGCCAACAATATTTCATGGCAATATAAATCAAATTTAACTTTGTGAAAATCAGCGTAATGTAATTTCGGAACAAGCTGATTGAGTAAGTTTATGTTCATAATTAGACCACGCGCCCTATGAACCTTCCTCAACCTATGTAATTTGGATTATAATTTAAACTTTCGTATGATATCGTTTGGGATCAGGGACGGATTGATAAATTTTGAGCCCTGTTACCTCATTGGGAGTAATACTTAAAGTTTGGTTTTTATATCTTATATATAAAATTCTCGTGTCACAATGTTAGTCTCTATACTCCTCCGAAACGGCTTGACCGATTCCTCTGAAATTTGGTGAGCATATTGGGTAGGTCTGAGAATCGGCTAACATCTATTTTTCACACCCCTAAATGATAAGAGTAAGGCAGAACAGCGTTTGCCGGATGCAGCTAGTACATTTATAAAAGAGTTGTTCATAAGATAAAATATTATTTATCATTTATAGAGACTAGGGGTTAGGAAATTATACGAAGCTTCAATTTATTCCCTGATTCCGCATAATAATAATAAGGTGTCCCACAACACATTAAATTCTCTAAAGGGCCTCTGCGTGTTGGATCTGTGTCCCCACGTAAGCCTTCCAAAAGACCGGGTGCTTTCCTTCTGGAGGTACCCGAGTATTATGGAGAGATAATAATAAAATATTATTAAAACTTATTCCAACCCATTTAATAATACACAAAGTATTCAAAGTCAAACCTACATCTTTCGTCATTCCTCTTTCGAATCCCGCCTCATGAAGATTTCTTTTTTTATGTTTTTCAAATATTGAAAATTGCATTAAGTATATGATTATAAAAGCTAAAACTACTGATTTATAATCATTTTAAAACGCTGTTAATTACTTGGATCCAATTAAGTTCTAGTGACTAGCTAGTTTGATAAAATATAGACTATTTGTAACGTCTATCGATTTTCGAAACTAGCGGGCCTGAAAGAGGTTCCGAGGACAGAGTTACTCGCACCCGTGGGGTCATAAAATCGGCACTGCTCTAATCATTTTCACGAAATTTCTTGAACCCCGGAGCTAATTCGTTTCTTAATGAATTTCCAAGTAGATGAGGTACAAAGAGTATCATATACAATGTGTGCTTTCATTATGGACTTGATAAAGCATTTTAGTGGTTTGCGCAAACATGGGGCTTGTTGAATGTTTTAATAACTTGAAGGCTGGGATGCTATTAGCATACAGTGAGAATTATTAAATTCAATGGACAAGACACAATTCACTTTTTTGTCAAGTAACTCAAGATAAATCATATCACATTTTTCATGATGGATCAGATTTTTATTAACGGTTTCACTTCAATAGGTTAAAATGTAACGTAAAATAATGTTAAATTACAAGCAAATATTACACAACTTTTCGCAATCATATAACTTATTAAATTAAACGAGTATTGCCTTTATAATTGTTTATTTTAATATATATTATACGTTTTTATACACCTGAGGGTACTAGAGAGAATTAATTATTTCCTTTGTTAAGCTAAAAATGTATTGCTTGCCTACATAAAAAGGTGGGGAAAAGGTTTAACATAGTATTATTGGAGGTTTATAGATCTTAATCGATTGTATCAACTTTAAAAATTGCACTTATCATAAATATTTAATGATACAGGAAATATCGTGGAAGGAGAATATGTATTTTGTTTATACACAATATTGTTGGTTACTGGAGTTGGTAAAATCACATATCGTGTTATTATTAAATCTATATGGAAAATTCTTTCCCGTTTATGAATGTTATGTTAAACCATGCCGATCGAGGAAATTCTAGTTTATACACAATTAACTTTTGCCCGCGGCTTCGCACGCCTTAATTCGGAGTAGTTTAATAGATGTTATTTAATATATAAATCTTCCTCTCCAATCACTAAATCATTAAAAAAAACCTCATCAAGATCCGGTGCGTAATTTTAAAGATTTAAGCATACATAAGGACAGAGAAAGCGACTTTGTTTTATACTATGTAGCGATCATGAACCATCATAAGCCCATATACGTTACCACTGCTAGGAAAAGGTTCAGGTCATAATCCACGGTGTTGCCCAAGTGCAGCTTGGCAGATGTATGTCGTCGAACTTTTGATTCTTAGTAATATTGGTATAGTGCGCGGATAAATTGAAGAATCAATTTATTTCTTGCGCGCTCATCTGCTCGCGAATGCCCGACTTTTCGATTTAAGTCCGATGTCCTTACCTGTGTATTTATCATTGATATATTAAATTCTTTAATAACCTTCACTAAAATATAATTGAGTTCTTGAGAACAATCTAGAACAAAACTCATTAATATCACCCGTGTAATTATATATTACGTTCACTTGAATTCATGGTATCCACACTAACACTCAAATTAATAGTTCTCAGTTTCGGTATAATTTCACTATTAATTTAAAGATGTCGGAAATAACGGGACTTAGGAAATTGCACGGTATATGCCAAGATTAAATACTGCTTTCATTTCTTATTTCTTGGTTATTTGTTGATATAAATTACATTAGAAACGATGAGATCTGTTGTTCAAGGAAAAGCAATAATTGTACAAGCTGGAAAAGGACGGAGGAACTAGTTTTGAGGTATCTTATGAGTAGTGGTTATAGTTATGATGAAACAGATCCTTCTTATCTCTCACAGCACAATGTATGTCAATTTGTTCTTGTTTTTAATTGACAACGTCATACATATCACGTCTATTCATACATATCTACAAACATAAAAACATGCGCGCAGCAGCCCCTTAATAGTGCCCCGAACTGCTAACAATATGGCGTTTGTAGCTCGGGCTCGTCTTTCCGCATCTCGCCCCTTACCCCTGCACGATTAACCTGTCTAAACGTCTTAGTTGCACAACTGTGTAGATTATTACACTATGATATTATACAAACTTAAAATTTCTTTCCCTTATTTAATGCATGATCCTATTGAGTTGTCACAAGGTCGCATTCCACGGGTGACGGACCTTTTTCTTTAATATAACTCACGAAATCGACCCAATGTTCAAAGTTTCCCCGTAAAAAGTTTTTCTTCAATTCTCCAAATTACCTAACCTTATAAAGACTAGATTAAACACTGTCTTTACGCTAATTCTGATGTCGTGTTTACCGTTAGCAAATATACTCTGAGATTCATTTAATTTCGGGTAAAAACTAATCTAATGATAGATCTGACTTAATAGCTTTATAAAATTGGTACAATGTCTTATTTCGAAGTCGCTAAAATAGTATTTGCTGCCTAGAGTTATGTGTTATTAAAATTTAAATAGGAAAGTACGGTAGTCAGTAGTCACGACAATAATATTTGAATAACAACATTGTCCTAATTTGCCTTTTAATGCTCCGCATAGTGACTAAGGCCTCCCAAGAGAGATTAGACCATAATCCATTAGGCTACGTACGGTATTTACATGTCACGGTAATATCCTTTTATAACACATGTTTCTTAATTATAATTTTATTCGCCAAATTAGGAGTCTGTTTAAAAATTCACCGGAAAAGTATAAAAAAATTTGCACGCTATTCGCAATAACTTTGCTGACTTTTTGACCTGGAAAATTTTATCACAGATGTCTCTAAACGAGTTTTGTTTTAAGTTAGTTCCAGGAAGAGAGGAGTTCCTTAGAAATTGGAATAAAAGGCAAATAATTATTAATCGAACAGTAATTAGATACAAATCTTTTTAAACTGACACATTACGTTTATAGGTTAAACTACATTGTTTCCTTACGTAGTTGAAATTTGACAAAAATATAAAAGGCAAGCACCCATAATATGTTTTTTTTTTTATGTCATAGCGGGCAACTGAGCTGGTGGTTCGCCTGATGGTAAACGATCACCACCGCCCATGAACATTCACAAAGGTAGTGCCTCTGCGAATGCGCTGCCCGCTTTTAGTGGGTAAGGGAAAAGGAACGAATTCATGACAGGAAAGAAGGAATGGACTGGGACGGGTGAGGAAAAGGAAATAGGCCAGGAAATGTTGCGTTAAGACATTATGTTATGATGTTATTATCTGAACGAAATAAAATACTATCTAATTTGATGTCTATTATATATGTGCATATAATAGCAAGCAAAGCATTTATACTATAATCCAAACTATATATTAAGGAAAATCAAGACTCACATACTACTGAATCAAGTCTAAAACCTACCGCAAAGTTTATCTCAGTTAATTGTTAAGACCTCACCTATGGTTATCACCCTTATATCACTTAATAGTGCCCATGCCATGAGGCGTGTTAGTTTGTTAACTACTTGTGTAAATCTCAGCTGAAGTGACACTCAGAACTGGAGAGATCTCGTAGCTTAGAAATGCGGTCGTTTTAAACAGCATTGCAGATGGAACTGGGTTTGTTTGTGTGTTTTATAACGGTAATATATATACTTATCTAAAATCTCTTATCTTATATACTTAATAATACTGTAGAATTAGTTTGTTGGTTATTTGTTTGAACGCGTTATTTCAGGAACTACTCGACCGATAAAAGGAATGTATTCGTACATGTCACACGCAATCCAAGTGCTATATAATAAATAATACGTACCACGAGCGAAACCGGGGTAGACTTGTTGTGCTAGATATACTTACCCTTGAAATGTTTTGTTACTTTTGCCATAGTCAAAGTTTACCAGATAAATACTATAATTATATATACTAATATATACTATATACTAATAATACATATTATATAATTATAATACGTGTATAACGGGCAACATTTAATCACCATTTATATTTCATACACAACTTTGACATGACTAATTAGGACTATAATGGTCAGATCCGTTGATTGTTTATTAAGTTTAACAAGCGAATTTTGTAGTCGAATATGCGTAATATGTTAGTTCATATTTCGTACATTAAATGTCATTTCTTACGTTTTTCACTTTAAAAGTCATCAAATTATTACCGAGTCGATTAAAAAAATTATTAACAGCCAGCTATTAATTTACATCTTTAACGTAATTCCTAATGAACACAATTTCATAATATCTTTATAAAACTTGTTAGGTTTTATCTAAAAAAAGGAAGCGTTAATATAGCAAGAAATTTATTTTACGATATGACGTCGTCGGAGCCCAGCTATCAATTTTGACGCAATTTTATCATTGATGTGACGATGTATTATATCGGCACATTGGAACCCGCTATATTTTTGCTCACTTTATTAACTTTTTGCATATTTTTATATAAGAAAGGAAGACATTTGGAAAATGGCGTCTTTAGATACATTAGAAAGCATAATATAGGAAAAAGCTATCCTTACAACGAATATTCATTTCATCTATTTAGGCTATTTCTAAAAAATAATCATTTGTTAGCACAATAATAGTTAAGTAAATTATGGTACACAACAATATTTGAAACATACATATTTTCATAGTATGAGTTGAGTTCACAAATATCATGTTTTTAAACCATAAATTATCGTACTAAGGGTGCGAGAGAAAAACGCATTGTAAATGCGAATAAGATTTTACGGTTGCTTGTTTGTTTGACTTATTAATATTAAGAATTTTCAAAATCGTCATAAGAGCCTAGTTTTCTTGAAGTTCAAAGCATTAGAGTTTTTCCTATAAAAATCAGATTTTCAAAATAAACTCCAAACAAATTCCAGTCGAGAAATAACAGAATTGCCACAAATAATAGTTGACATAATAAAGATAATGCACAAAAAATTGTAATAATCATAAACACACTTATAAAAGTATTACATTATCTGTGACTATACTAAAGAAGTCATAATTTAAACCAAGAACAGCTAGTCCCATATAAACCTAATAGAACCGTACGAGACAGTATTTCTTGATCACAACAATATATCACCGTCCGAGATACTCTTGTGCAGATTGCACAATATGGGCGATTGACAGCGGCGTGATGGACTCATTTGTTATTTGTTGGGTTTATTTCGGTTTATTAGCTGAGCCCTTGCTTAATATAGAGAACTAGCTGCGCCCCGCGGTTTCACTCGCGTAAGTTCGTATACCGTAGGAATATAAAAAGTTGCCTATATGTTATTCCAGTTGTCCAGCTGTCTACGTACCAAATTTCATTGCAATCGGTCTAGTAGTTTTTGCGTGAAAGGGCAACAAACACACACACACATCCTTACAAACTTTCGCATTTATAATATTAGTAGGATAAACTAATTGTTACATGGCTGTTACCAGTATGTTATTATCGTATAAGAAAATTATTGCGTCATGATTTTTTGGCACAGACTAGATTTTAGTCTTGATGTAATGAGCTCGAATGATCTTATTCAATACTAGCTGTTCGCCCCGACTTCGCCCGTGGTACATATACAACCTATGTCAGACAGTGAAATTACAACTTTCTAATGGGAAAGAATTTTTGAAATCGGTCCAGTGGTTTTTGCGTGAAAACTATACAAAAAATTTCGTCTTTATACTATTAGTATAGATTGATACATTTGAGTGAATTATTTTATAGTATTCAATGTTCTAATCGAATTTCAAAAGAGGACATTGATTAAAGTTTTTATTTATACCCTCAGCTCCAACGACTGTCTATTTTGAAGGCCTAGACTTTACAGATAAAATAAAATTGAACATACTTCGTAACCTTGCCACATACCTACGCGCCAATAAAATGTAGCATTTCAAAGGGTTTCTATTGACATTGGATCGCATTATTGAATGGAAGAAGATCAAAAGAGATTCCTCGGTAAGACGACATTTGAAATGTTTTATTCAATGAGAATCGTGTATTATCCTTCCTTTTAGTTATGTTATTGTATTTGACATAAAAGTTGATTGCCTGTAAAACGTTTGTTTGATATTAGGTCTAAATTTTAGCGAATAGGTTTCTAAATTTATTGATTTTTAGGTGGGAGCCGCGCAAATTCCGAATCGAATTGGGTCGGCTCGCTCCGAGAAAGTTGCCACCTTCATAGAATATCGGCTTGAAATAGTGGCATTCGAATGCTATTATGTATCGTTCGGGTAGTGGGGGAGCCAGAGACCTTATCCTTTTGCCCCTCTTCTCCCTGTCCATTCCTCTATTGCCGTACTCAATCCTTTCCTCTTCCCTTTACGCTTTAAGGGGCGCAACGCATTTGCAGAGGTTCTACTTCTGTAAATGGATGATGGTAACCGCTTATAAGGTAAGCTACCAACTAACAAAATGGAGTGTTTATTTATAAATGCATGAATATTTTTGATTCTTATCTTGAATACAACTTATAGGTATTTTATCAAGAAATTATGTATTAAAAATTATTATTAGAAGTTAAAAACATTGAAGAGTCTTCGTGAAACTGGCATTTAGTGGATTTCTTAAGAAGAATATTAACAACGGTTTTTTTACATTAAAAGTTTCCTAGCGCAGTATAATCTACCAAGGGACAAAATATTTCCATCAAAAAACAAAGCCAATCATAACTAAAACTGAGCGATAATAAATTTTATAACAAAAAGCAAATGGCAAACAGTACAAACAGCCTTTTATACGTAATAAGTCCACAATAAACCGGCGCTCAACTATTGAAAACACCCTCATAACTAGCTAATAAATCATTGCCGAAACAATAAGCAGAGTTATTGGCATCAAAAATTTATTTCGGCTTCATTTTTGCCGAAATTAATAAACGAACTTACGATTTGGACACATTGTGTCTTAATAATTGGTGTGTAAATAAATAAATGTATATAAATAATGCGTATCTATAATACCTTTTTTCATATAAAGTGTGTACGTATAATTAAAATCCATGCGTTCCAAACGTTCTAAACAAACTGATACACTACAGAGAAAACCGGCGTGAAATAGTGGCATGCCACTGTGTTTCGTACGGTGAGTGGGGGAGCCGGAGGCCTATTTCCTTTTCCTCACCCATCCCAGTCCATTCCTTCTTTCCTGTCATGAATCCGTTCCTTTTCCCTTACCCACTAAAAGCGGGCAGCGCATTCGCAGAGGCACTACCTTTGCGAATGTTCATGGGCGGTGGTGATCGTTTGCCATCAGGCAAACCACCAGCTCAGTTGCCCGCTATGACATAATAAAAAAAAAACTACAGAGAACTCCGCAATACTCTCCCAGATTGTACGATGTAAAAAATTCCACAAAAACCTTATTCTTATTCCATCTGAGGACCGGTAAAAATTTATTTTCGCAACTCATCTGGGATTCGGACAGTATTTTCGTTTTAGCGTAGGAAAAGTAAACAGGCGTAATAATCTTAAAGCGAACCAATGGGGAAGCGCTTGAACGGTGGAATGGGGCTTCAGATGATAACAGTGAAAATTAAGATAAGTATGTTTATAGTATGATATAAACCGGGATTGGAGAGCGTTAGGCGATTTTTCATACGATTGTAGTTAGGCGAGTTAAAAATTTAGTATTCGCGTTTTAATGTTTTGAAATTAAATAGGAAGAAGAAAGAAAAAACATTTTTACCTACACAAACACAGTAAGTATATCTCCGTACAACTCGGTACTGATTATTATCGGTCCCTCCGACATTTGGATTGCCAGTTCCTCCACACATTTAATTACATCCACAAAACATAATCTAATAATGTAATAAATAAAGTCATACATTACATATTTTCAGGCATGATTTTGTGTCTGGAGGTAGACACGAGGCTAGAGAGTAACGCAATACTTTTTACAACATAGAAACGTCTTATTTTCTATTAAATTCCTTAAGAAAGTTAAATTATGCATTCGTAAATGTCTTCAAAAATTTCGTTAGATGGCGCTGTTATTAATTTCCTTTAACCACGCAATCAAGTCGCTGGTAAAACATCAAAAAATATTAGATGGCCGAAGCTCCTCACTTCATGAAATAGCTGATGTGTTAAATGCATGTTTTATAGCAATTCACGCAGAGAATATGTGAGAGTCGTTAGAAGCTATAGCTGAGAAGTCTTTAGGTGTACTAAACTAATCATTTACCATTGACCTTTACAGTCAAGTTCTTCCAATAAACGGACAATAGCCTGTTTATTCGAGTAACTATCCGCATAGACTGCCTTTGTGACCTCAATACGAGAAGTACGCGAAGTTCAAATAATCATTAATTCTAATAAATTCGTACTTCTACATCATATCTGTGTCGTGTCGGAATTGTATTAAATGAATATGTTGTTACTCAATATACAATCTATTTTTTTTAGTAAGTAACTCTGTCGGTATGCCCGTTTGTTTGTTTCTTCTTCAGGCCTAAACCGGTGTATCGATTTGGTACAGATATGGTTTAAGACCCAAGAAAAGACATAGGACAATTTATATCCTGGAAAACCTACGGGAACGGGTACTAAGCGCAGGAAACCCCAGACTTTGTTTCCTTTCTTTTAACTACGCATGTGAAACCGCGGAACAAAAGCTAGCCATCTAAAAGATGATGACCAGAACGTTTTCTGGTTGAACGCTTCATCGAACGATTTTCTGGGCAAATAAAGGAATACCCATTCCATTAGTCCATTAATCATAACTCCATACAATTCTTCAATAAAATCTCTCGGGTTTATCTATCTTAGTTTAAACAGAGCTAACAATATGAAGCGAACTTTATGCACGTTCGCCCGTGGGAGCAATAACTTACGTTTATGCTGTAAATAATACGTTTCTGGCTATAGAAATCATGCTTTTTAACCAAAAATTTATGAACGTTTCGAGCTTGAATGAAGGTAGTTTAAAACAGTGATTCGACTTTTTTGATATATGATAGATTTAACGTTAAATAAAATAAAAATGACGAGTACAATGGCTTATGTTATCAGTGAGTATATATAACAGTTAGTATAGTTAGTTAAGTTATATTATATATACATACCATGTATACAATATATGTAATTTGAAGTGGTATTTCGGGAAAGATACTAAATAAAATAATATGTATGTACTTTTAACTGCGGTGAACATCTCATCCCCATGGGAACTTGTTTTGACCACATAAGCAAAACTGGTCGGAAAGCTAAGCAAATTCTATGATATTTTTTTTATGTCATCGTTGGCAATGATCGCATAATGGTAGGTGCTACCACTACTCAAGACACTCGATTGCAGACCTTATGTCTCACCAAATAGATTGCCTTAAATTGGAAAGGTATTAGGAAAGGATTGACAGAGGAAGGGTAAGGTAAAGTATATACGTCTCCGCACCAAGCATAAAAATAATAACATATAACACTATATTTCTTATGTAATGTTTATTAAAGGCCGATATTTAGAGTAACCAACCAAAATTGACGATGGCATTATTCTCAAAATAACCAAAATCATACTTACATAATTTACTCCTTTAAATTATAATAACCGACTATTATAGTCGTCGTTCTCATTGCAATTTATCAAAGATAAGAACTATTATGGGACCTTAATTTGGGTCTTCCTTATAGAGGACACTATCTTATTCTTAGTGGCCAAGTTTTATGTCGAATAGGTATGGGGAAATCGTTCCGGAAATCGTTATTATACTCTATCGTTACTATTGTTTAGTTATTCCGTTATTTATTGGTCGGAACCATATGAGCGTTGTATAAGGAGCTTGTGAAAATGATATTTTGTTTTAGTTAAGAACATTTTCTAGAAAATTCTCAGACCAATAGCACGATATAAGTCAATGTTTAAAAGGCTTCGTGATCAACGTTTTTACTTATAAATCATTTGAACAATTTTTAAACTAAATTCTTATTTGTTTCTATATCACTTGAGTTAAATTGATTTTATTATAGATTTTGTTTTTTTTCGTATAACCATTTAATAATAAATATATACATTTATTGAATTTTAAAGGACCTAGCTAATCTTTTAAAATATCTTAACGAATCATTAAAGTGACTGAGCACTAGCCTGATCTAAAAATTGAAGGTAAACTCTCTTTCATATATTATTCAAGGTTTCAATTGAATAATTTTCTGTATGTGTAACGTGTTAACGCTTTTATAAGCTTCACCTGTACCGTTGTATTTACTCCTTTTTACTTGATTTTGTCCCACTTTAAATATAACTAACAAATATCGGTAACCACACAATGATTTAAAGAGTTTCTCTTATTATCCTGAAACAACAACAAGAAGATATAAAAATGGTTATAGTTAAAAAAAACTAAACAAACTGTACACACTAAAGAGATACTTATAAAGAAACAGATACAATACACGTTTTTCGTTCTAATCTTATAAATATACGAGTGTTTATTATGGTCTATAGAATTATATAGGTAATCTGTTTCAATAAGAGGGCATAGAAAAAACAAACTAATAGATCACCTTTATTTTAATCATTTCAATGACTGCGAAGCAATTTCCACAGCTAGAACCTAAATTCTAAATTATGTTTCTAAATCAGATTTTTCATAAAAGGGTCATTGTAAGCCTCAAATCACATTTTTCATCCTATTTTCGGCGCGTTTTTGCCGCTACTGGCAACATCTTAGCGTCTTGTAATCGTATTTTTTTGCACTTAGAAGTTTTGCCAAAATTCGACTTATGTTTTTATTATATTAGAAATAAAGTATAATAGTTAGTAGAAATAAGGTATAATATATAAGTCTTCATATCGAGGTAAATAGTCAAGTTGAATAAAATCAAGTTATAAGTCAAAGAATGTGTTTAGCCGAAACTAAATAATAATTATTGAACTTATTTATTTAATATTTTGTTTATTTATTTATTTACAATTAAATTTTTCTTGTATAGCGACACGTTTCTCAGAATCGCACAAGTGAAATATTTTCATATTCCAAACAATGGCGTTCATAAAAAATCCTTAAAAAAAACTTAAAACTAATCTAGACCAGAGGGCGCCCTTGTCACGTAAGAATGGGGTCTTCCAGTCAATCCACTCAGAACAAGCAATTATATTTCCTGTACCAAGATACTGTTCACCTTAAAAATTGTTATTACAATAAAAAATTAAATACAAAAAAAACATATCAGCTATTTTTACAGTTTCTTAAGCTTGAAATAAAATTAGGCCAATATTCCATGTTTCAGTTATATCATACTAGCTGCGCCCCGCGGTTTCACCCACATGACTCCGTATCCCATAGGAATATCGGGATAAAAAGTTGCCTGTATGTTATTCCAACTGTCCACCTGTCTACGTATCAAATTTCATTGCAGTCGGTTCAGCACTTTTTTCATGAAAGAGCATCAAACACACACACATCCTTACAAACTTTCGCATTTATAATATTAGTAGGATTACCACAATACACTCTGGTCCACAAATAACAATTACAAGATAAAATAATGAAATGTATGAATAAACATGATTAAGCAAATATGGTACATACTATACCGTAACCTCACTCACTTCCTATCCATTTTAAACGTTATGGCCGTGCTGCACTGCCAAATTATATTTGTACAAAGTTGCTTGCGCTATTCGGAAAACTAAAATTAATATTAATTTTGTTCCAATTACCAAATGAGACTAGATTCTGTGTAAGTTTAGTAAGTTTAACTACTTTATAATCAATTAGCTGTGTTCCACGCTTTCACCCACGTCGAACATGATCAATAAAATAAATAATAATGTTTGATTACAACTACTTATGGTTTTATAGTGGGGAAAGTTTTCATAGGTATCCACGGCCATGGGGCCGTGTAGGGCCGGGTAGCGAAAGGATTGGACAGAAGGCTGGAAAAAAGGAACGGACTGGGAAGGATGAGGAAAAGGTAACGGGCCTCCAGTTCCCCCCACTCACAGTACGAAACACTTTTCGTCGTTATCTGTGGGGGTGTGGTACTTCCCCGGCGTGAGCTGGCCGAATTCGTGCAGAATCGTGCTTAACTCCCAACATTGAGAATAGGTTTCGGTTCAATTTTTGTTAAAAAATGGTTATTGCATACTTTTTAACAATTCGATTTTGCACGAATACCCTCCTACAAAAACGCAGTTACTACGCAGTTAGTTTAGAAGTAACGCAGTCTGAGTAAAACACACTAAGGCCTAAAAAATGTAATATTTCAATGGACGTTTTGAATACATAAAATATTTCGCGCGATTTCGATGGAACAGGCCAAACAAAATTATATTAACAACTTGAAATAAGCAAATTTGCAAACAAACAGTTTGAGTTTCAACCTTCATTATTTAGACTACAGGCCCATATAGAAAAAATTACGGGTCATTTGAACCACCAGGTGACCTATCTAGAACGATATAAGA
>NC_052116.1:7753204-7756177 GCF_012273895.1 Zerene cesonia | reverse complement strand
CCCTTATATCGTTCTAGATAGGTCACCTGGTGGTTCAAATGACCCGTAATTTTTTCTATATGGGCCTGTAGTCTAATTGTAATATATGTATTCAATAATAACATTGATTTTGCGGGTATAGAATGCTAGCAATTCTAGAAAATTAAATAGACTATCAACTGTAGGTAATGTAGTGTATGTTATAGCAACGTTCCAAGAATTGTTATTCCCGAATTCTTTTGGCATATTTGAATCAGATCAAGCGTGAAGTTGCGGTATGTGGATGTCCATATTCTTTTCCTTACCCTTCCCAGTCCTTTACTTTATTCCTCTCGCCAATACTTTCTTAATCCCTTCCCAATTTAAAGTCGGTAATCCATTTGTAGAGGTGTAAGGTCTGCAATTGACCTTACGCCTCTCCAAATGTTCATGGGCGGTGGTAGCGATTACCATGAGGCGACCCACCAAATCCCACTACCATTGCCGATGATGACATAAAAAAAATGTGGGGCTGTGAACATTGAGCGTGCTACCGTACTGTGGACCATGCGTGACCGTCCTAACGGAGATCCCAGGGACTACTTATCACTTGCGCCGAATTATGCCCTAATAAGGTTTACGACTCCTATTAGGAGTCTGGTATAACCTTGCTACTGCCCCGAAGTAACGAGGTTCTATGTCTATGGAGAATCTCGTTTAAAAAAAAAACGTGAAAAGGTACCTAATATAAGATGTTTTCACGTTTTTGAATTAGATTATTAGATTTTAAGATCTATTCGAAAGTGCTTTAACATAAAAAAGCGAAAAAAGCTCACTAAGGAAGTTGATATTGTTTTTGATAATCGTCTACATATGATTATGAGATTCATTATTTATTTGACTTTAAGATCTTAAAATTAGAGTGTTTGTGCTATACATTAAAATATTCTTTATGTACCGATAATAAAAGTAAAAATAGTGTCACAGCATTCGTTATAATATTATGTAATTTTACTTTAAGTTCTTAACTAATACCTAATTAGATACACGCGCCAAACTGGTTCCCTGGAACTAGTTTCATCTTGAGTTAAGTACATATCAAGATAAGATGCACAACCAATGTAATTTCCCCAACCTTTGTTTCGATACGGAACGTAACTTTAATTACAGATGAAATCACTATATGAACATTGTATGGTCTTGGATGATTTCCAATATATTGATGGAATTATTCGAGAAACAATGCTGTGTATAAATGCGAACCTTTGCGTAGTAATTGAGTGAAATAGCTAAATACTAATAGCAGTAAAAGATACCATATCTACATACGGAGATGTAAACATAATAAAAATAATATAGGTATTGAAGTGGGTGACTTTGTTGAGTTTGCTTGTACATCTGATCATGTGTTTCTTTCTACATGATACAGTAATAAAGATCCATACATCATATTCAGAAAATCTAAAATATTATTAGTATGAAGTAGTAGGTAGGTATAGGAGTATTATTTAAAAAATATGAAAAAGAGTTACTAATATATTATCAACTAGCTTTCTGCTGGCGGCTTTGCCTGCGTAGTCGCAGGAAATATAGACCCGGGGTTTTACTCGCATGTTCCCTCCCGCGGGATTTACGGGATAAAAACTTTAATATGTCGTCTCCGGGTTCTAAGCTACCTCTGCACAATTTTTTTGCCAAATCGGTTAATCCGTTCTTGAGTTATATAGAGTATAATAGTGTAACTAACACCACTTTTTTAATTTATAATCAAACCAGCAGTTGGTTGAAAAGGTTTCAATAAAAATATTGATTCTTCACACTATGTATTAGTTACATTGGGCAAAAATAAGTATTGTATCAAATTCCATAAAAGATATGAATATTATTCAAAAGTATAAGCCCAAAATATATTCGCAGCACCGTAAATGCATTGAAACTGCCGTTGATATTTATCTCCAGTCTGGCTTCATATTTATTTTCCCTATTTGCAATCCAGTGTAAGGTTGTCTGTAGAATCGGAATAAAAAGCAAATACGATGGTGTCGACGCTCAAAGCAAGCAAACAAACAGATTGCGTCCCGTTTACACCCTCTCGACACGACACTTTTAACGATTTAATTATTTTGGACGTTTCAATTTTATGTAAACGAGAGTTCGTGTTTGTTAGATGGAAGACATTTTGGTTTAATTTAGCTTTAGAATCATCCGATTATACACTTCAATTTTGGACTAGACAATGGAGAGTGAATATTACAAAATTTTGTTATTTTTACTTTCATAAAAATAATATAAAAATACTTGTATACGTAAATTCGTAGACTATTGAATATTAAATATAAAAATTATACAGTCTTTATTGGAGTATGTCAACATAAACCTACATTAAAATTTATCTGCATTGCATGCTCAGTTCAAAAATATACACTTATACTAACTCATATCACATTTTTTATTCGTCTAGACCGTTATAATAGTATAAATTATTGATAAAACATATTCATATATTCCACGCTTTTATTATATCACTTATCTACCTTCCAAGTATCTGTGGATGCAATTTAAATATATTAAAATGTAAGTACATCGTCACAATATAATGTGAACGGAGTCGCAGCATAGCAAATGAAAACATATTACTGTAGTTGACGTATACCCTCCATTGAGAAGTTCAGTTCATGTTTTATGCGACGCGGACGTAATATGAAAAGTAGTCTTTTGACAGAAAACTACATCGCACTCGGTAAGCTATTTTGGTTGAGTATTTTTATGGAACATACTTCGTGTTAAGATACAAACGCAAAATGCTTTGAGGGGATGGGGAGAAAAATAGGGTCAGCTATATAAAAACGAATAAGGACTAAGCAACGTTATCTAGGTCATAAAAATTATGTATTCATTGGATGAAGATTGTGAATGTTATATAACCTTCTTCCATAAATAGTCTACTTAGTCTGGCCATAAATACTGTTACACTTAATTATAAAAAAATATTACATTTGAATTTCGAATCTGTCA
>NC_052116.1:7706699-7752204 GCF_012273895.1 Zerene cesonia | reverse complement strand
AATAAATGTTATTTGCAGTTAACAATTTTCTTTTTTCTTTATTACAATATTTATGGCAAGACTAGGTATATAAGATTGAAATAAATTTTTCAAATCGGACCAATAGTTATGAAACAATCAAACAAACTTTTGAAATTTATATTAATATAAACAGTATAGATAAGACGACATTGTATAGATTTTTCTAGAACAGTTTGTTATAAATTTTACTGCTATTGAAACAAAGTATTCAACGGCGCATCAAAATTGTCACGTTAAAATTAATCAGCTTCGGTAAAAATATTGTGTTCACTATCAAATGCGAAACGCTGGCATAATTCAATAAAATGCTCGCAGCGCAATATTCGTCCAGTATAGTGAAAACTTTGAACAAAGCTCTGGTATTTATGTATTAAAAAATCAAAAATACCATTTATATTTCAATAGTCAATAGAACTTTATTCGACTTTATGTGTTAGTTAGTCAATTAGATGAATAAGTTAAAATTAATAATTACAAATCTACACAACTAGGAAATATTTACCGTTTTTTTTCTGATAGTAGCTCTTAGTAGTACTGTAGAATATCACTGGTTAATTTTTATTGCACAAAATGCGAAAACCGCCTATCTCAACAATAAAATAAATTCTGTTTATAGTTAGCATTATATTTAACCCAAGGCAAATTTTAATATGATACAGTCAAACAAATATTTTATACTCTATTTTACTCATTTAAATATTACTGAATATTGAATTTTAATATTTTTTTGGTTCTTGGAGACTTTTCATATTTTTCATTAATGAACAATTGGTATTCAGTACATGAGATAGTTTAATATTAAACGTCGATACTTCATATAGATTTATATAAATGCGCTGCCAAATAAAAGTCATCTATTGCATGCATATAGCAGAAATCTGGCAGCACCGCGGCTGCCACTAAAAAATTAAAGCATATTCCAAAGTTATAGCTGGCAACAAAATAAACAGTGTTTGTACGAGAGTGCTTTCCGATATATCTGATTATTTATTTACTCATATACCTTGATGCATGTTGTATTTATAGATGATACCAGCTATAAATATTTAATCAATAAATGAAAGTTTTATTGCTTTTGTGTAATCAAATAATGATATGAAATTTTCATATAAATTAACCTGCAGGGTTTAAGATTTGCAAAGACCCCTAAATATCCGAATTAAAAATAAAAGTTTGAGGTTATAGTTGTAATAAAAACATGAAATCATAACAAAGAATAGCACTATGAGAGACTGGTGCGTACATAGACTACTAAAGTCACAAGGCCTCCCCAAGATGACACAGAATACGCTTAGGAAAAAAAAACTGTAGATATAAGATTATTCTATCCTTAAATACACAACTGCCAAATTGATGTAGTCTGTTGATAACAAATCCAGCCAGCCAGTCACAAAGACTAGGTTATAGCAGTGAGACTAGCTAGGCTGAACATAGAGTAAACAATGTTTGAACACTGAGGTACAATCCGTACGAATGCGCCACGTGTGAGCTGCGTCAAAGAGGCGTGACATTTTATAGGATTCGATAGTTCAACGCTTAGTCAAGTAACGAAAGGTGACATTTGTACGTCAAGTGACATTTACTCATATATACTAGCTACGGCCCGAGGTTTCACCCGCGTAAGTCCGTATCCCGTAGGAATATCGGGATAAAAAGTTGCCTATATATTATTCCAGTTGTCCAGCTATCTACATACCAAATTTCATTGCAATCGGTTCAGTAGTTTTTGCGTGAAAGAGCAACAAACACATACACATCCTTACAAACTTTCGCATTTATAATATTAGAAGGAAATTCGCAAGTTATATCCGACGTTTAAAATAATTCAATGACATTATTACTTAAAAGATGGATTTAGTATCTTGCTGACCGTACGTACGCTGACCGTCGGTGCTGCGCATGAATGAACTTCTCTGCACCGCACTTCATAAAGGTTTCTTCATAGAGGTTCAGGATTCATGATGAATAAAACGTATACGGATGAACAAAAACAATGAACTAACACAGTTCTTGATTCCACGTGTAAAAAGGCCTTATTATTCAAAAATACCAGCTATAATTACATTTGTGATAGCTATAGCATGTATAAAACATTTGGTCAGTCATTCAGTATAATAAAGCATTCAATCTTTGAATTTACTAAGAGTTAGAATGACCCAATTTTTTAGTTATTCCAAATACACGGCCTCGTCGATAATTCTACAATACCTTTCAACTGAAATATCATTATATGAGGGAATATTTTAAAATATCGTCTATCAAGTATCGGGTGTATTGGCGCAGTCAGCCAACCGTATTCTAGCTTCGATAGGTGGACTAACGAGACGCTTCGTTTTTTATTTTTAATGAGCCTTTCCATTTCTTTTACAATGCTTCAGCTGAGTATGATCAAGAAGACTGTATTATGGTATATCTGTTTAAGCGATTAAAGTAAGAATAAGAAACAAGTTGTCCATTATGTAGTATGAAACATGCTGTATCATACTCATCTAAGAAAATAATGAAAAGTAATAGATGTAAATAGTTCACTCTTACCCAACATTTATTTGTGATAATAATTCATGGAATTATAATCAACTACCTACGCCCCACGGTTTCATCCGCGTAAGTCCGTATCCCGTGGGAATATCGGGACAAAAATTTGCCAATATGTTATTCCAGTTATCCAGCTATCTACGTACCAAATTTCATTGCAATCGGTTCAGTAGTTTTTGCGTGAAAGAGTAACAAATACACATCCTTACAAACTTTCGCATTTATAATATTAGTAGGATCTGTTTAAGCGATTAATGTAAGAATAAGAAATAAGTTGTCCATTATGTAGTATGAAACATGCTGTATCATGCTCATCTAAGACAATAATGAAAAGTAATAGATGTAAAATGCTCAACTCTCTCTCAACTCTTACCCAACATTTATTTGTGATAATAATTCATGGAATTATAGTCTACTAGCTGCGCCCCACGGTTTCATCCGCATAAGTCCGTATCCCGTAGGAATATCGTGATAAAAAGTTGCCTATATGTTATTCCAGTTATCCAGCTGTCTAAGTATCAAATTTCATTGCAATCGGTTTAGTAGTTTTTGTGTGAAAGAGCAACAAACACACACACATCCTTACAAACTCTCGCATTTATAATATTAGTAGAATTAAGATAAGCTACTATAATCATAGCTTATCATAACATATATTAAACAATGTATGAAAATTTCTTGAAAATCAATTGAAATGGATGTTATCATTAGATGATTTAGCCAATCCAATATAAAGAAAAAAATAATACAAAAAATAAAACTAATGCATTTTCCCTACAATTATATCGATACAGACCACATATAATATAATACTATACTAGTAAGAAACAAAACAAATTCTTTGATATGGAAAAAAATTGTACCCCAATGAGTTTCGGTAAAAGATAGCGGACTCTTATAGGGATTTATAAATTTATGATTTGCTTTTAAAGACAAGTAAAATATCCCTTTTTAGAATAAGCCATGCCTTCGAGTGAATCAATAAACAATTATGTTACTAAGCAGTGTCGGCTTAAACTCGATTTTTTAGCGGCAACATCTTTTCAGAGTTTTTTTGGAAATTATGAATAAATTCATGCGTGTCATGCTCGATGTAATAATGTACTGTGTAATTATAAATTTCCATTATGACTACAATAAGAACTTTATTATTATCTCCCTAGTACAAATACCGTGCCATAGTTATTATAATTACAGCGAACAAGGGACTATAATAGCGGCCACTTAGACAACAGTACTTGAAAGTGACAAAAACCATTTCCCTCCAAGTTTATACCAACCCTCTGGGGCTACCAGCGCATTAGGCTTTCCAACTTTATCGACCTTTATGTCAGTCTAAAAACAAATGGCGTCTCTCGTAGAATATTAATAGTAACTACTATTTGACTATTTGTTAAAGTTTCTCTTATGTCACACTCGAGATCTAGTTTTGATGAACTTTGCAGATCTATAAAGTCGCGAACATTCTAGAACATGTTGTAACGTGAACATTACAGGATATATTAACTAGATTAAAAATGGAATTGGTTAGTATACTTAAGAGTGCATACTCCTTATGTGTGCTGGCCTCATTTTAATCTTTCCTGTCAGAAAAATAAGAGTTAACAAGAATTTGTACACGTAGCTGAAAGCAACAATTCTATAAATCTGCTATATTACAAAATATATAATAATACGTACTGGGCAT
The DNA here is from genome assembly GCF_012273895.1 of Zerene cesonia. NCBI lineage: Eukaryota > Metazoa > Arthropoda > Insecta > Lepidoptera > Pieridae > Zerene > Zerene cesonia. Next base: position 7,747,961 of record NC_052116.1, on the reverse strand, counting down.
GCAATTCAATCATTTACATTCCGGACATAATCCAAATGATTAATCGTTTTAAAAACAAATTTAAATTCACTCCTTCATTACAAAATTTGACTAAGAAAATATATCCAACAACGCCTCGCCCTTCTTCACCTGATATGACCGTGACCCACCCACCAATATGACCGTGGAATATATGACATACAGAACTCGAAGATCATGTCTCATCATATCTAACGAAAGAATTTTTGTTATCGGTTCAGTAGTTCCGGCGATTAGTGCTTTCAAACATTACAAATATACATAAAAAATGAAAATGCTTCCTCTGTATAATATTAGTTTTTAATAAACATCTATTGAATTTCTGACATTGTACATACTTGCCAGATTTAAATTGAAGCTTTAATAAACGCGTCAATTGCTTGATTGACACTTCATTAAACAAAGCATATGAAATACCCTCTGATATTTGGAAGGGAATCATCATATTGAAGTTGAATAATCATTACCAAATATAATAAATTAACACATTTTTATTATTGACAGAGGTATATATTATGGAACGCTTCAATCCTTTTTTTATGCCATACCTTTAAATTGGCAATCTATTTGCAGAAGAATAAGGCCTCTGTAAATGGCCTTACGCCTCTGCAAATGTGCATAGGCGATGTTAGTGATTACCATCAAGCAACCCGCCAGCTCCTGTGCCAACTATGACTTTAAATAAAACGTTTCTTACCTTGGGAAAAATGAAGGAATCGTGGATCAATCAGAATATAAGATCTATTTTTTATATTACATACAACAATAGTATCTAGGTAATTTAAAAGCATGATAATCCTTAATTACCTTAGCTCTGAAGTAACGAGCATGCCCCTGGAAGGCACCATATTCCATCATCGTACCACAAATCATAAACTAAAATAATAGCCTCACTGCTCCCACGCTTTAAATGAAGTTCCTTTACTCGGAAACGGAACGACTTTCACATGCAATGTTTCCAAACGGTTACGATTCCTTTATGAAAAGAACTTTTTCTAATTCAACAGATCAGTAACACATCGCAATATCAATGACGTTGTGGGTGCATATGTGTGACGACATATGAGGGACGCTAAACACTTACCATCAGGTGAAGACTGTCCGTAGCCTCCTCTAGCGTAAAAAAACAATTCTTGTAGGTAATAGTTAATAAAACCAGAACACATCGTAAGTAATTACGTTCGCAAACTTTCCGATAAATTGTTTGATTACTAGATAAAATATTCACATAATAAAAAGGTCGTTTCAGCGTGTCACACGTGACAAAATATTACTTCATCACGGCGCTGTCAAACGCGGCGACATGATATTGATAGGCGTATACCCAATGGACGGTGATATATTGTTTTGATCAAAGAATACGCAGTTATAAGAATTCATGAGGTTTACAATATTGGCCATTTGATAGCCGTTCATATATGTGTACTAGAAAAATTGGTACTTAACGGGGAATTCGCGAGGCGAATTCTACTTAAATAGCCAAATATCTTATTTTCTTATATGCATCGTTTACATAATACGATTCACTATTTCGTCATTTGATCATTGGTCTTTTTAACAACATTTTTCTTGCAGTAGCCAAGATCTGCTTATTGCTAAGTCCTTCCAGACAAGAAGGCTGAGCTAAAAGGCTTATTACAGATCATGCCTGGGGCCGCTTATGATTCGATTGTTTATTTACGATGCTCATGATTTTAACGAGATATTGTAAAACAAATTATAACACGTGTTGGTGTGTGATTGGTGAATGGTTGGACATTTTTAATTAAAAATCAATCAGTTTTGTCAGATGCCATAATGTATCGCGTTTCACTGCAAGCGTGTTAAGCACCGCTAGAAAACGGACCAATAAAATATAAACAATACTCGAAATATTTGGAATTATTACTTCCTATTTTTCGTATGATCCTTTGGCAATAACTTAGCCCAGTCACCTTGAGTGTTGCGTTATTTCTCGACATTCAACTGTTTTATTATCGCGCGAAGGCTACACGCTATGGAAGTCACGGCGCGGCGTTTTATTTGATTTATATTACAATAGAAAACATACACGGGCTTTAGTCACTGGCCATTTTATGTAAGCTGTTTATGATTGATAAGTGTTTGATTTTTACACGGCAAAATAATATAGAAACAAACAAAAGTTGACGAACCCTGTTGTAGTTATCAACCCACTGTAAGTACGTCGAAAGAGTTATTAATAATCTTGAGTTTCTTTAAGAGCAGCTTTTTTATAATGTAGGGTTTTACATACACAAACACACACACCCGCCCACACACACATATAAACTCTCATACTATTTACACAAAAAGACGTAGACCTTACCCTTTACAAATATTCTAATTTTGAATTTATATTTCTCTCTCTCTCTCTCTCTCTCTCTCTGTCTGTCCCATAAATGATACATTCAGTTCAATTCCATTTTGTGCCAATTTGATATTATTGTAATTCAATGAATTATAATAGTATCAAACTGGCAAACCTTATGCAGTTCAACTGAACGAGTGACTGGCCATCTGCATTACGGGCTACTATCGCAGATATAAGAGGTCTCTCCATTTTCTTCTCAATCTATTTTTTGATAACTGTAGTTGAAGCTAGTTTTTTTTTTTATTTCATAGCGGGCAACTGAGCTGTTGTTAGCCTGATGGTAAACGATCACCACCGCCCATGAACATTCGCAGAGGCTTAGACCTCTGAAAATGCGCTGCCCGCTTTTAAGGGATAAGGGATAAGGAAAGGATTGATAATTGGAAAGAAGGAATGGACTGGGAAGGGCTAGGAGAAAGAAATAGGCCTCCGGCTCCCTTTCTCACCGTACGAAACACAATAGCAAGCTATTATTTCACGCCGGTTTTCTGTGAGGGTGTGGTACTTCCCCGGTGCGAGCTGGCCCAATTCGTGCCGAAGCGTGCTCGACTACCACATCCAAACCAACAAGCTTTTGAAATAATAATTGAGACTGAGATATTTTGGTAACTTGTATATAATATGCTATTTTTTCATCTTGCATTGAAGACATTCTTCGAAATTAGCTATGTACCTATTTTAATGTTTTCATACTGCACAGACGTGTTCTGTGTTTACTAACTAGTTTTAATAGGAACAATTTTCTCTCTTTTGTGCATTTAAATTATTTATTTATAATTTTTCTGTATGCTTTTTAGAATGTCTTTACATTCTATTTATATTACACAAACAGTACTTTACGAATAAATAATTTGTGGTTGCATCAAAAGTCTTATAATATTAATTATATATATTCGTCATTCACAGAAAAATCAATCACGTAACACGTTAAAAGAGTAAAAAAATGTCATAGTTTTAATAAGAAAGAAAGTAAGATGCAAAAAAAAAATTTATTGCCAAAAATATAATACTAATACGTGCTTTCCTAAGCTATACAGCAAACAGAATCGGCCTCAGTTCAATGCCGTAAGAAACAGGCTCGAAACGGCTCTGATGCTTAAGCTGGTCAATATACAGTTTTAATATGCGAGTAATAAATACAATTTTTGTAAATAACAGCTCTTTAATAAAACTTTTAAGCGTAATTAAATATGAGTTTTACTGTGCAAAATGAGTATTCGGTATCGTAACATCCTCCGAATTTCCGATAAATTTTAAATTACCTTGCATACATTATTATTTATATACGATACTTCCAATTTATTAAAGTTATATGTATAACATATTCCAGAATGACCTATTGTTGTTCCTTAAATACTGAGAATACCTAATTAAAATTAATTTAAATATTAGCTGCTGATTCCTCTGGTGTGTTTAAAGTTTGATACGAAAATGATTGCAGCTGACATATTAGACATAACTTTTAAATTTCCGTCTCAATTAATTTAAACCTAGATGAAAAGAAGCCGGCTTAGCTTTAGTTATACCAATCCTTCCTACTAATATTATAAATGCAAAAGTTGTAAGGATGTGCGTGTGTTTGTTTCTCTTTCACGCAAAAACTACTGAACCGATTGCAATAATATTTGGTACGTGGATAGCTGTACGATTGGAAAAACATATAGGCAACTTTTTATCCCGTGAAACCGCGGGGCGCAGCTAGTTATAAATAATAAACGGCTGGTCGAAATTTAATGATTCGCGGTTTGTTTGATTTGTCTCTAATCGACAAACACTTAACCGATTTGGGTGAAATTTGATACAAAGATAATTTGAGACTTTAGGAGATAGGATAGTTTAATTTCAGAAATCCCACGGATACGAAAACCATGCGGATAAAACTACCAGATCGTTTTTTTATGTCATAGCGGGCAACTGAGCTGGTGGTTCGCCTGATGGTAAGCGATAACCACCGCTCATGAACATTCGCAGAGGTAGTGCCTCTGCGAATGTGCTGCCCGCTTTTTACGGCTCTAAAGATTAACGACTGTAAAGAAGGAATGAACTGGGACAAGTGAAGAAAAGAAAACGGGCCTCCGGCTCCCTCACTCACCGTACGAAACATAGTGGTAGGCCACTATTTCACGCCGGTTTTCTGTGGGGGTGTGGTACTTCCCCTTTGCGAGCTGGCCCTATTCGTGCCGAAGCGTGCTATCTATCAACGCACATCCCAAACCACTAGATAGTACGGGCTGAAATGTGGTATTCAGATAGAAGTTATGACGTAGGCATCCGCTAAGAAAGTAGTCAGTTTGTACCATGAAAATTTATTAAGACCGCGCGGGCGAACCTAGGGGCAACAGCTGGTCTCTATATAAAAAAAATGTGTTCTAGGACAGAATTTCATATCAGCAAAATAATTTTAAATATAATACACGAGAGTGTGTATCTTCACGTATATCTCACAGAAACGATACATTTAATAATTTTTATATCAGATTATATTTATTTATATATCGTGTTGATGTTAATGTCTTCTATCAGTAGAAGATAAATATTACATCATCTAGAAGGATAAAGATACATTTTTGTCTGGAAATCAAAGCTTGAAAGATTGCAATATACTTTCAGAACTTCTTTCTGTTCTGGTCCCATCTATCAAACCATGTTTTCAGTAAGTCAGGGAGGGCGTGTCGAAAGTTGTTAAAATCAAATTAATTCAGTTCCAGGTTAATCTAGATAATACTTTAATCTAAGTTTATAGCCTTAACCAAAACGTGACTGTCTACAAATAACTGGTTACTACGCCCGGTCAATTTTATGACCTTGAATAATAAAATAAGAGAAAAATTGGAAAGGACAATTTCGTTTTCGCTATAGAACGTACTTAATCTTAGGGGCAGGGTTATAAAGTTAAGGTGTATAATGCTGAAGGATTTACATTTACAGGAATTAAATAGATAAATATTTTGCCAACATCATATTAAATGTTATAGATAGATAAATACGGATACCTGATATTACATATTATTATAGTTATATTTGTAATTCAGACGCTTTCACAGGCATTTCTATTATTCGGTCGAATTGACCTTCGCTCGACGAACAAAATCAAATCATGCAATCGTTAAAGTCTATCCGCCTTCCAGGGCACCGTTTAATCTGATATAAAAATTATTAAATGTACCGTGAATAACTTTGTAGTATAATAACTGTTTTTCTACCAAATTTCGGCCGTGACAGCCTGTTCTGATTGATATGGGTGATAACCAGTAGAACTCACGGGATAGACAACCTTGCTTGCTATACGAAACGCAGGCGTGCTTAAGTACCGGAACTATCCTAGCATCAGACTATTGCAATTTTAAATAGTCTAATAAAATTCTGTTGCTACTTTTGAAATTATAGAGGAGTGTTTAAAATATGCTAAAATGTTGCGTGATTAAGAGACATATAGTCTAATAACTAACCTAAATAATAAAGAAAGAGCATGTTTTTTTTTTCAATTTCATAGCTAACTACGATTCTGTAAACTCTGTTTACATAGTCAATTTGAAATCCATACAATACTTGAATAATTATAATAATTTAACAACTCTCCGAACAAACAATGCAACCCTTATTTCATTTCCCTTTAACTCTCAGCAAAACGAACAATAGCATTCATAAATATCACAATATAACCTATAAATTTCGCCACTGATTTTCAATTATTTATCTGTAACCGGATACAACCAGATCAGTCATAATACACCCGCCAAAACATTTGTTAAACGTCAAATTAAAGTCACTCAAAACTCCAATTGTAGTACAGCTATAGCACTCGCATTAATGGACAAATATATTTATACGTTATTTGAAATGTAATTAAATTTATCTGTAGCGAATTCCGCTTTGATTGTTTTTGCATTCGTTGTTGATTCGCTGTTCAAAAAATATCCGTAAATTGAAAATTCAATCGAAATAGAAATTGAAATAATCATATAATTGTAGAAAAATGCAAAGAATTGCTACTGCTATTACAAAGCTATTAAGATTCGACCTTTTAGATTGGGCGCTTAATATGACGTTAGCAAAATATAACAACGCTTTTTTATGTAATTGCTGGAAACTGACCGGTTTACTTGATGGTAAGCAATCACCACAGTCCGTGAACATTTGCAGAGGAGATAGAGGTAGGCGTAGGCGCCATATGCGTTGTCCGCTTTTAAGGCGTCAAAGATAGACGATGGAAGGAAAAAGACTGGTTGAGGAAAAGGATACGAACCTCCGGCTCTCTCCTCTCTTAACGAAGTACACTAGCAAGTATTTCACGCCGAACTACTGTGGGGGTGTGGTACCTGCCGCGATGCGAGATCGACACCAATACGTTCACTTAATAATTAACGACGTCATCTTCGACGTGACATATACCTCACTAAGACAAATTCTATCGCGCATCACAGCTCCAAAAAGTCTCCAAATTATCTATGCTTGGGTGTCTAATCGTATAGAATCACAATCAGAGATACAAAAGTAATATTATCTTACCTTAGAACACCAAAACATATTATAACAAGTCATATTGTTTACCAGCGATTTATAATTTTAAATTCAAAGGCTAATAAATAAATAAATAAATGTTTTATCAAACCTACCTATATAGTGTATGAGCGTTAGATCCAAATTATATTGTTTATTTTCACGACCACAAATATGTTTTAATATTTAGCGTAAAAATATACGCGGGAATGTATCTAGCTAGATTATTGGCTTATTGCGACGTGAAGATGCAGCGGCGAAACCGATTTACGTGACTATTCCTACTTCGATACTATAAGAATCGATGCACACAAATTGAAATCTTATCCGAGTGAGCATAAAAGAGCATCGTGTAACTAGTGATAATGTTATAATTATAGTAACAAGATAAAAAAACATAGCAAACATTTAAATATTAAGCTATAAAAAAGATGTAACCGCAAAGCCTTATAGTCAGTGTATCTTTACAAAATTCACTATCTATGTATAAAAAATCCTACTATCCTATCCTACTTAATATTATAAATGGGAAAGTTTGTAAAGATGTGTGTGTGTTTGTTACTCTTTCACGTAAACACTGCTAAACCGATTGCAATGAAATTTGGTACGTATACAGCTGGACTACTGGAATAACATGTAGGCTACTTTTATCCCGATATTCTTACGGTATACAAACTTACGCGAGTGAAACCGCGGGGCGCAGCTAGTGAATCCATATTTGCCTTGGTCACGCCATCATGCGTGAAATTATTTCATCATTACAAAGCTACAATTACAATAAGTGTCATAGGCTATATATGCACCACGGGTGACACTGGGTCGAACAGCTAGTATATAACAAAATCGCTATTTTGGTAACATAGACGTTCATCACATCCTTGTTGGTTCCGTAGAGTAGATTATATAATTCAAAGCCAATTACAGCTGTAATTTAAGATAAACATAGCTGCCAAATACGAGACACGTAGGTAACTGTATCGTAATTATAGATATACGAAACATCTATATTGTTATTAGAAGATGAGTATGATATTGTCATCATCATCATCATATCGTATCAATCCACAATTATTATACAGACTGTTTGTCTGTCTCATACCCTGTACGGCTATAACACAGCACAACGAGTACTCTGGCAGTCTTCAAGAGAAGAGTGAAGGGTCACCTTCTAGGGAAGCGCGATCCATTTTAAGATAACTCAGCATCAGGTTAGATTATGTTAGATTGCATGTTTGTTATCGATTTCTATTAGTAATAAAGCGTTTTCATTTTATCGTGGTCAAGCCCTGCCCCATTATCCATTTAAAAACAGCAATTTAAAGGTAAGAGAAGTTATTGTAACATTATTATATCTGCCTATCCTATCTATCCATCCATCTATAACCTATCCATCTGCGCAAAATTCGGTATTTTCGCAATGACTATTTCAAAAAAAGTATTATATTTTAACTATTCACAACTGTTCCTACTGGGTAGACCGTTTCTTGCATGCTTTTAATTTGTTAATTCCGCACTTCAGTTATAATTACATTAAATAGTTCTCTTGTATTTAAGATTGAACATACGTATATACTCGAATTATTAACAGTCATACATAATATAGTAAACCCATACACGCCCAGGAAAACCTGGTTATTTTTCATACAAATAACAACGCAGGTGAGTAACTGGTGACCTAAAACCTACCTAGTTTTGTCATGAGCCGCACTTTTAGTTAAAAATGTATGTAGAGAGAAAAATAAAAACTTTCATAATTATAGTTGATTCAGCTATGGTTCGCCACCGCAAATGATGAAGTATAAATCTCATCATAATAACATATATAATATTGTATATCATAACATATGTTCTTCTGATGTATTAAGCGGCTATAATAATATTCTTGTGTTTGTGATTTATAAAGATTTTCCTCTTATAAGACTCCAGTGACAAAAAAAGAGTAATGAACTAACTACCCTCATATTTATTATAAGCCCAGAAGAGCATGACGGGTAGAAATACATTATTAATAATTGAGATAAGCTTTATTGGTAGATACTAGTAGAATTTCAACAGAAACGAAGGTTGGTACAATGTTCAACATAACAGCTAATTACTCCAAATCAACAATTATATCATGACTGTTCGTTTTCTATTATTCAAGGTATGTTCTAGTTAGACATCAAATTCTAAACTTATATACTAAAGTAAAAAGTATTATGTGACAGCGTGGGTAACTTTCGTTGCAAAGAATTAAATATAACCAAAGAATCTCATTTCTAAATGGAAGAACACAATAAAGATTTTTAACAAAAAAATTAATCGCTTTTGAATTGTCAAAACAGGACCAAATTTAAGGCTTCAGCTTTCGATAAAAAAAGAATCACATTCGGTTCACCCGGTAAAAAGTTATGAGGTAACAAGCAAAAAAACAGTCAAATTAATAACCTCCTCGATTTTATGAAGTCGGTTGAAAATATGCCAAATAAGTAAGGTAGCAACATTGAATGTCAAACACAACAACTGTAGAGTACCTCAGAGCACTTGTATTTTATTAAATTCAACAACAAATATAACTTACCAACAAATACAGATATAAAAAATAACACGACCATTGTTAAAAGCGTCACTCACACATTCATAATCAAATCACATTATTTACGTAACACCGAAACATTTCAAACATCACATTTCACGAAAGAATTCTAAAGCGGACCGCGACACAGACACGTGCGCTCCCTACCGGCGCTCAAGCGAAACTGGTATATGATAACACCCAGTTAGATTAGGGCTGCGCGAAGGAGAACACCCTGTGATATTTGAAACTTTCAGACCGTTTGAACTTGGAACGCCGCCGAGTTCTTGGTAAAAAAAACATTAAATTTTATATTGTCTGTAATGATTTGCGTTGTAAAACGGTTTTCGAGCTAGGTTTTGAAAATTGCGTGTTCACTTTATTATTAAAAACGTAACGAGTTTTGTAATATTTTCACTATTGATATAGCTCTGTTTGTGTATTTTTTTTTTCTCTATAACAAATGTGTTCATAAATTTCAAAAGGAGCGGATCAATGGCATTTGTTACTAATCGAACACCGGTTTCGAATTTTGAAATTATCTTCAATCATTTTGGAACCAAAAATAGACCGTTGCAGAAAAATTTTATGCATCCCATTTGATAAAAATGCCACGACATATATGTATTGTCACATCGTGTTATACAAATATTGAAATGGGCTTAAAATATATAGAATCGAAACTTCATCCAATGTCATGTATCTTTATTAATATCTTCTATGTAAGTCTTAAGGTCGGTCACCACTTAACACTATGGTCTCCACAATAGGTACCGTCAAGTGGTCGTTCGCGGAACTTGTTTTTGTTTCTTTTTGTGGTTTTACTTTTATTATAGTTTTCTTGTCAATGGTAAAGATAACGGGGTGTAAGCTTATAACTTGTTTTAGATACAGTACAGTACAAAAGTAGTCATTAAATATATTGTTATTATTATTTTTTCATATATGAGTATGATCATTTCTGTACATTACCATATACCTACCATATGCCATATTAGGTATCAAGGATAGAGACTGTATCAGCAAATATAAATATTTTTTTATCCCTACTCACCGGGTGTGGTAAATTCCCCTATGCGAGCTGGACTGAATTCGTGCCGAAGCGTGCTGAACTCCCATATTCAAAAATTAAAATATATATTGGTATAGACACGCATAATTAGCCTTGAGCTTTTAAAGTTTTCAAGTCCCTCTCATTTTTATAAGCGGCCAGATAGAGTAATAGTCATTTTTTTCTTTTTTTTTTTTTCAATGTAATAGCGGGCAGCTGAGCTGGTGGTTCGCCTGATGGTAAGCGATCACCACCGCCCATAAACATTCGCAAAGGTGTGTTCAAACCTCTGTGAATGCGCTGCCCGCTTTTATGGGGTAAGGGAAAAGGAAAGGATTAACGACTGGAAAGAAGGAATGGACTAGGACGGGTGAGGAAAAGGAAACGGGCCTCCGGCTCCCCCACTCACCGTACGAACCACTATTTCACGCCGGTTTTCTGTGGGGGTGTGGTACTTCCCCGGTGCGAGCTGGCCCAATTCGTGCCGAAGCGTGCTCGACTCCCACAATAAATTCATGTCATTATTAATTCAAGTCATTATTAAAAATTTTGAGCATTCGGCCGCAATGTCCAATATTGCTAGAAACACACCGATAATTTGTATGTACAGGCCAACATAATGCATTCCATCGCTGTCTCAAACACAAAAATACGGCAGGATCTAGAAAAAAGGCGTTTTAACTATATCGTCCCATTGGGTTCTTCAGGAAGGGAAACCAGAAAAATAGCATAAAAATATATCACGCCGTTTCCCACATTTCATGAGTAATGATACTCATACAGTATAAGATGTTTTGACCGCACAAAACGTAAAATCTAAATAAAAACTTCCTGTATCACAGGGTCATATGTAATAGTCATATTTCAAGGCTTTATTTACCCGAGGTCATACCCTTATATACGCGATGTCAGCTTAAGGGCTGTATTTATTTGGGGTCGCACTGAAGTACCATTGACTTGCTTAGTTTTCGTATGATGGTGAGTGACGGATTATGCAGGGACATGTCGGTGATTATCTATATTATTCTTTCTTTTTATTTATATTCCACGGGGAGATTTTCTCTTAAGTTTCTCTGTTGAGACCGCATTAAGTATCAAATATAGTATAATAACACATTAACGGTTCATTTAAGAGAAAATGTTTGTAGATTCAATAACTTCGCGATCAAAGGAAAATTAATCATCTTTGTAATTACGACTTAGAATATAATCGTATATAAACAAATATTGTTATCTGAAAATATTTGTTTTCAATAAGGAAAAAGAAAATCAGAGGAATCTTGTTTAGTTCGAAGTAATAACAGGATAGAATAAAGAGAATATAATAGGTGGAACATTTAAACAAAGTGAAAAATATCGCTTACAACATAGCTTCAATTAATATAATTAATTTTATCTTGTACAGAATATTCATTTAAAATAAAAATAACTACTACGTATGTTTTAATTAAAATTTATTCATTGTTTGATTTTAATCTAATAAACATTCAGGCCTGCAGTTTCCAATTACGGCCTTGCGAATGACAGACACCAATCTAAATTTAATGCATATTACATTGTCTCGTTTGTAAGATTAGTAGAGCGTAATGTGTTTAATATGCAGCAATGTCTACGCACCACACTGACTTCGTAGCGGCTCTACGTCGTAGGCGACGTTGTTTATAGATCTCGTAGCAAATACATCATAACTTACAAGACAGTTGGCTACAAATTATATTGATATGAATTAAATGTATTAAACCTTTCATACATATAACGTATAAGATAAATTACCAATGTAAAGAAAATATTATGGAACGTGGGTGGAGAGCGATAATATTAGCTGTTCATGTGATTTAAATTAATAACATTCACCTATAACACTTATTACTTATGAAGTATGGAGTTCTGGGGTCTGTTTTTTGAGTTAAATGACACATAAGGATTCAATTGATAGTCAATTACAATCCTATTACTGTTATTAATGTACGAATTCTGCAAAAACGAAATCGTAGTTATCATAGTATCGTATATGAATTGTATTGGTGTCTGTGAGAGATTTCTGTTTTACCAATAAAAATATTCCATGATATAAAATTCTCTTGGTAATTTTAAGTGTGATTCGATTGAAATCAATTGTGTTTTAATACAACCATTGATCATAAATATTTAGGTCATAGTTATCAAAATCTGTTAGACCATTTTGACATACTATTGAATAACGAGAACAATATATAAAAATGAACTATTTGACTAGAACAAAAAAGAGTTTATTCGTGAAACAAAAATGTATAGAAAAGTGCTATTTATTAAAACAAGTCCACTTCAAAAAGTAGAACACTCGAAAAAGATTAATCTATAAGTTTAACGGCATAGCAACCACGTTGCATTTCATTTAAAATACAGTAATTTCAAACATTGAATCTTATTAATATTATTTCATAGCGCTAACATAATAGCAATTAAAATGATTTGTCGCAAACAAATAGCTGGAATCGTTTATTGAAATGGGAATATTAATTCAAAACAATGTTTGCAGTATGTACAATATTTGCATTCATACGCTCATAATGATAAAATCAGCTGAACATTTCCAGAATTACAGTAATACGTGATAATTATCAAAAGAATACGCGATTATATGCTTGCTTTTAACGTAGATATAACCCTTGTCCTCTCAGATCTCGGCACTCAGCAATCGTACACCAATGGTAAATGGTAAAACTACGATATAATTCTAGAAGAGTAATTGAATAATAAATGTTAGTTGGAGTTAAAAAGCTTGAAAGGTACCCCACACTTCGCTGTCCGTCTGTCTGTTTATCTGTCAGTCCGTGTTTCATTCTCTTATGAACTATGACAGTAAACAGTTTAAATTTTCAGTAATTATGTATTACTGATTTCGCTATAACAATGACTAATTAAGAATCTAGATTAAACAGCTGTTGCTATTATAAATACATTGGATAGGTAAAAAAAAATTTTGCTTATTTGCGCAAAACCCTTAGTATCCTGAGTCCATCTCGCAGTTGGCCGATTTTTAGTAAAGCTGACGGCTTCGTTAGCACTGAAATTAATGCAGAACCGATGGACCCTTGGATAGTCAAGGTCAAGGTCTAACGGGACACAGGCTGATTACCTACGCGTCCGTAAATAAACTATAGCACTGACACATGTATAATACATTTACGCTAAACCCTGCCCCATCTGCCCCATTCCCTATTTAGCTGCATATTTTTTGAACTAATTTAAAACTGAATTTAGTGATCTAGGACGATCTAGATAAAACCTAAATTGGTTTTCGTTGCGTTCTATTTATATGCAGATGCGGCTGCCGCAATGTGGATCGTATAATTTTTGGGCCGTCAATCTTAACCCTAGGTTTTCTATTTCCTAGTGGATATTATATAATGCATTCACTGGAGCACAGTATTTATTACAAACTTCTATCATATTTCTAGTTCACGTTATTTTATAGGATATTTTGTTGAGCCATTATTAGAATATATTTTCCATGTAATATAGTAAGACGTTACGTCTTTACTAGCGGTCCACCCTGGTTTATAATCTAATTGTACGTACATTTGTCGACGGTAGGTTTTGTACATAAATAAAAAATGGAATGTAAGTAGCTAGTGAATTTAGTACTTTTTATTTCAAAAACATAAAACTCTAAAACGCAGTTCCATCAATAGGGAACAATGCGAAGTATAACTTATTTACTAGTTTTCAGAGCGCGACTACACCCGCGTAGTCAAAGGAAATTCCCAGCGGAATTTGAGAGTTCCGCGACATAAAAGGTAGCCTCTAGCCTAAAAAAAATCGTATCATAACATTTCTCCGTTGTAACGTGAGAAACACAAACAAACTAATAAATAAACAAAAAAATACAATTGGGCATTTAAGAGATTCGCAATTTTGCTAAGTAGGTATACAATGATATGTATTTGAAAGGCAACTCTATTTATATATAACTTATATTAATATCAGTCTAAAAGTTGAGAAGTGAAAGGGAAACGTATAGACAGAAAATTAATATACTATTACATACTCAATCTTTAACATACAATCGATTTAAGTATTTAGCTTCAATTAAGATTTATTTTCCTTTAACTTTGCCACGGATACCAAATCTTCTGCTACATTAATATAGCAGTGTATAATTAAAAAAACAAATATATATAAAAGAAAGTCGGTGTTAAGCCTGGCGAAAACAATAATAAAATGCATTAAATCTGGGACACTGCTCTATTGAGGGTTCAGGCCATAATCCACCGTTCTGTGCGGGTTGGCCAATATCACATATCGTCAAACTTTTGATTCTCGGACTTTCCGGTTTCTTCAGGATGTTTTCCGTTACCGTTTCGAGCAGTGGTGATGTTATCCACATGCGCAGATAAATATAATAAAATGGTGATTGTTATCCACATGCGCAGATAAATATATAAATATTTACTCCTTTATTACATAACTACGATATTGCAATAGTAATTCGTCATAGACCATTAAAATTCAGCTGGCACTTCTAGGTTGCAATTCCGCTACCGCATAGTTGCCGTCAAAAAGGCTATATTTCAAACGAATAACCATCGTGTTACACAATATCAACTTACTGAAACTATTATTTTAGGTAAGGGTATGCCCTAAAATACAGAGAAATGGTTTTTCATTTATTACATCATTGAACAAATTGAGACACGCTAGAAATAAAGGAAACCTTACGTTCGAAATTGAATAATATATATTGTAAATACATAGCATTTATGCATTTATATAATATATATAATATTGAAGAGTGTAAACTCTTCAATATTATATAACGCTTCGATTGAAACAGAAAAACAAAACGAGTAACAGTATAGGCTAAATAAAAAAAAAGTTATGTATAATTTTTTTTTTTTGGCTGCTTCGAATTTTAATATCTTAACTCTTAGGTGGCAGGAGGGTTGAATCCTACATCTAATCCCTTAATCAGAAGTTGCTTATAAGGTTGTGTAAAATTTGTTTTCTTATTCTGAAAGAGTTCTCCATACAATCTACTCAAATGTAAATAGGACTTTGTATTGATATACATTAGTTTCCACCAAATAGATGGATACGGAGCTACAAAGTTCTTGATATGCGAGTATTATTCAATATTCACGGAGAGCATAACTTGATGCTGGTAGCACTAAACCTAATATTCGGAGTGCTATTGTGTATCGACTGTGGAACTTTATTTTGTTTACACTCGTGTATTACTAAAGCTTTATTTATGTTTTGTTGTCACGTCGTAAAATAATATGTATATGACGAAAGTTTAATAATAAAAATAGATATTGGAGATAGAACCTATTAAAACCTGAACGCAAATATGTCATTTGTCGTCACACTGTATTTTTAAAGCTTGCGTAATCCACGCTAAACCGCGTTTTAAATGAATTTTTAGCGTAAAAATAAATAGAAGATGGTATTAGATGCTTTTCATATTTTTTTCCATCCTTTTCCCTTTTGTTTGGGATCAGGGTTGGAGCTTCGAATGACTTATCTACACATACTATTCAGAAACCTGCCTTATATGGTTATAGTTTGTATAAATATGATAATAACGTTTACTTTTTGTTATTGTTTCACATATGAAATCAATAATTAAACGGTTTCTACTAATAGAGACATAATCTTAACTAAGATTTATATTTATGAATAAAGTTCTCAAAAATCTCACATAACAGTATTCATGTATTAACGTAATTTTCTCCCCATGCTACCAACCTGCAAGGTTGGGCTTATTCTATGTATGTTTCATAATGATACTCCGTTACGACGCAATAGACGAACAAATCAATTACACATTTATAATATTCGTAAGGATAAATTTCATAACGTTATTTTCAGATAGAAAAATACAACAATTAATAATTATATATTCACATATCACAGCGCTAAGAATCCTATTATTTAATCGAGAGTTATTACGTTTTTCAATATAGAATCAATTCGATACATGCACCAAGACTACGTACACTATATATTATATATCAATAA
Source organism: Zerene cesonia (assembly GCF_012273895.1). NCBI lineage: Eukaryota > Metazoa > Arthropoda > Insecta > Lepidoptera > Pieridae > Zerene > Zerene cesonia. The sequence goes on along the minus strand of NC_052116.1, from coordinate 7,731,464 downwards.
ACTACACTGTGATTTCATCGAAACCATCATATGCCATTAAAACTCCACATTCATTAGTAAATTCAAAGTGCAGATCGCCAAACTATTTTGCACAGACTCCAAGTATTTCAAATACTTGGAGTCTGAAGAAACTCGATTCAAGTATTGCGAACTCTGAAATCTTGTACTTTCCACCCTGTTTGTCATACGAACTTGTGAAGTTAAGATATTCGATGCTGTATGTTATTTATTACTCGATTGTAGGACTGAAATTTCGCATACTGGATTTTATGGCTGGATTTTATCGATCGTAAGCCAATAACGTACGTCGTGTGATGTAGTTGTAAACTTTTGCTATGTACTGTTCCGTAATTTTTAGTGCAATTGATTCAATATTCAATGACGCGTGCGGTACAAGCTTGTGTTAGAAATAAAAAAGGGAGCCGAGTTGAATATTAATTTGATCGTAATAAGGATATGCTGTGATTCTACACAAAAGCAGCCAGACACAAAGACTATTAACAAAGTGAGGGTAGTTGGGTCGAACATTTAATAAACAACGTACAAATACTAAGGCGAACAATCGTACAATCTGTACGAAACCGATTCGATAGGTAACGAGTTTTTGCAAATTATGAAAAGCGACATCTGTATCTTAAATCACAATAATTTATCCAACAGAATATTAAAAGGCAATTGATATCCGACACTTGTATAAAATCTTCTTTCTTGATCAATGCGAATATTTTTAAATTGTTCCCTTATTACTTCTCTTACAATTTTTATTTTCTTAAACTTTGTATATATAACACGATTCGTGATAAAAACTGATTTTGGAAATTAGGTCGGATACTATCAAACAACTTAAATATTGAAAATACTACCAACTACTACCAACCATTTTTGAATGAAAGTTGCATGAAACGGGTAGTTTGGAATTATACATAGCATAATTTTTACAACATGTAAAAAATAATTCATAATGATATCTAAAATAACAAATAAAACAGTTAAATTTCGCAATAGTTACACACAATTATTACAAAAATCATCAATCAAAAAAGGTTATTTTCTCCCCTCGAAATAAATTCCAATCAAACCATATAATAAATATAGTTTTACACCAAATACTTTCCCGTAAGTGTATTACGTCGTGGCGCTCCAGCAGCCCGATGGTCGATTGACTGATTATTCTGATCGATATCGGCTCGCCAATCGGAAATATATTACGATGTTCCTAATGCCCTTTCGTATTTAGCTTCACTTATGGTTGGATAACGTTAATGCAGTTGTATATAAGTGTATAATCTCTGAAGCAGTTGGTTTAAATCTCATTTTAGATTGGGCTATCGTTACGGTTGATTTGCGTTCATCTTGATAAATTTTACTATAACTTTTAAAAATCTATGGTTATTAGATAGAAATTGATGGTTCTTGTGAAAAACTTTTTATGTATATAGCGCATATATATTTGACCGCATTGTATAATATCACCTTTTCGCGATGAAATAACATTTACAATACCACTATCTTCAAACGAGAATGTCGAAAACATAACACAGTTATTACAATACAGTCGAAACTCAATCTCAGCAATGCTCAAACTACAACATAAGAATCCGATACATTTTCAAACAAACCGAATTCGTTATATTTCCATACAAATGGGCTCATTTGGCCCAATACCCTTGACAGAATGTTCCCTTATTACGTGAGAAATAGCGAAAAGAATAAAAATCCAGCGTCCCAACATAAATACAAAACATATGTCCAATATTTGGCATATGTAATAATATATATAATGTATTGGCGTCGTCGTTTATGGACCATTTGCGATATGACGAAACTAGCTATTTACCCCAATTTCATGTAATTTGCCTTTTGCCCTTCGACGTAATATGCCAATGTTTATGCATTTTCTTCAGTTCTTATATAGAGTTAATGAAGAACAAACTGGAATTCAGCTGGGACAGTGTGACTTGCGTACTTCCAGAAACTATTTATAACTTTTCAACTTTAGCATGTTTTAAATATAATTTAATTTTTAGTTTTATAGCATTGAAATGCTTTATAAATGAGAAATTTTGAAAGAATAGAAAAAATTTGATCACGAGGCAGGATTCGAACCTGCGTATCTTGCCTAACCGTAGCAACGCCTAGCCTCTCGGCCACCCGTGATCCTGCCACAGTAATCAAATTTATTCTACTCTTTCGGTTTCATGTGCCTAAGGGGCACCCCGCGCCATCTATTGAGATGATTAAGAACCATCACAACCAATACGAAACATTATTTCAATGATTACAATATTGTATCGATGGAACGCGGCCTTTGTTAAATTTAATTTTTAGTTTTATAGCATTGAAATGCTTTATAAATGAGAAATTTTGAAATTTTTTCTATTCTTTCAAAATTTCTCATGTTTTAAATATTTTCGCTCGGAGAAAAAAGTGCAACAGCCGTTTTTTATCATCTTTTTGAAGTTACACTTTTAACTTTTCCTTGTTCCATACAAAATACATTATATATTTATAATATATTATATATTTTAGCGTGATGCATGCAAAAACTATAGCTGCTGTTAGATCTGGTAATGAGTTTAATCTTCTGCTAGGTTCGAATTACTCCACATAGAAACTTTTTATAATGCATCCATCCCCTGTGTATTGTATATTCAGCAGCGTGACTCGCGTGGTTCCCGGATTTAAAGTAGCCTTTGTGCTAATCCAGACTATAGACAATCGATCTGATCAGCTGTATTTGTGTGAAAGAATAGTATACACTGTTACAAGCTTTTGCGCTTATAACATTAGTAGGATTACTATACGATATTTGATGCGTCAACGTAGAGTCTGGGCCATTGGTCGCGGACGCATAATAACCAGATCTCGTGGCATCTTCACCAACGTGGCTCAACAGAACACAGTTGATTTTAGTCGGTATTAATCCGACATAACCCACGGCTTCTTTTCCCGGGGCTATGGGTATCTATGCAAGATTTCCACACTCAATAAAAGTCTGGGCCATTAAGCACCTTTGTTTCTGCATAGCATTAGAACTTTTCTTTGCTTTACAGGAAACAAGTCATGGTATATATTTGATTTATGATTATTTCTGTTAAACAATAGACATAAAAGAGGTAGATTGTTTTTATGTAATAAAGGCGTTCCTAATTTTCATATTCACGAATTACATCAAGAACCAGTCCAGCGCAGTCTCAAGTATTTTAGAGTTGAATGAATGAACGAATGAAAATTCTTTATTCAACGGTGACTGATTTTTTTTTAAATCTATTCACTAGTTCCTGTGATTAGCGCGTTTATGCAAAAAACTCGTTAGCATTATATTACTAGTGTAGATAAGTTTTAATAATATAATTTGTGTGGCATTTTTCGTATAATTCGTATTATTGCCGTTCGTTATTCATTCAAGTACAAACGCCTTCAGTACTATTTAAACTAATTACTTCGAATGAGGTACACTTCTTTATTTTCTATACAATAAAACATCATTAAATATATAAAAGAATCTCCATTTCCCTTGGTCACGCCATCACGCGTGAATAGCTGGGCCGATTTCAAAAATTCTTTCACAATTAAGAAGCTGCAATTACGGAGTATAACAGGCTATATGTACCACAGGTGAATCCGGGGCGAACAGCTAGTTATAAATAATACATAAATATTAATACAATTAAATTTCACTTTTATCAACTAACTGACCCGGCAAACACTGTTCTGCCTTACTCTTATCATTTAGGGGTATGAAAAAATAGATCTTGGCCGATTCTCAGACATACCCAATATGCACACAAAATTTTAAAGAATCGATCCCGCCATTTCGGAGGAGCTGAGTAACTAAAATTGTGACACGGGAATTTTATATATAAGACTAGCTGCGCCCCGCGGTTTTACCCGCATAAGTCCGTATCCCGTAGGGATATTGGGATAAAAAGTTATCTATATGTTATTCCAGTTATCCAGTTATCTACGTAGCAAATTTCATTGTAATCGGTTCAGTAGTTTTTGCATGAAAGAGTCAAACATTGTGTGTATGTATCCTTACAAACTTTCGCATTTATTAAGTAGGATAGGACATAATGTCATGAGGCAATATTTGTATTTCATTATGCTATTGGTAACGTTATTTTTTTGTATTTAATACAATTAACATAATGTACATGAGTATATCAGAAGTAGTATAAATATAATGAAATTAATCTACGGAGCGCTTTATAATAGCATAGCATTATATTATCTGTGATAATAGTATCTAGGTTACGCTTGACCGTTTATATTTTATTCAGTTCACATTTGTTGAGAATGTACCTTAGACATAGTTTTGCTATATTCGTTCAAGTCAAATTGATGTTAAAAAAATATTTTCAATAATGACCATAAACAATAACTAATGTTGTCATAAAATGTTTGAAAATAAGTATGTTTTCGGGGAAAAAACCGTTTTTTTTTAATTTATATTAATATTGTAATTAGGAAAGAGTTTTATGCAAGTATGTTGATAATAATTTCTCACAAAAACAACTGGTCTTGGATTTCAAAAATTTTTTCACCATAAGAAAGCTGCAATTTCACTGTGACATAGGCTATATATACGGGCGAAGCCGGAGAGAATAGCTAGTTAGATATATTATATTAATTAAAACAATTACGTATTGTATTATAAAACACTATATATAATAATTACAAATTAAATGTTATAACTGTGTAATATGTCGATACAAAAGTGATTCTATAAGAAGTCTAGTTGAATGAATAAATGTTTGAGTTTGAGTTTGAGTTTACATGATATGGAACTATTTCCACCGCAATAATTTCGCTTGTAGACAAAGAAAACCAAATATCTAGCTTAAATTTGTACATATACCATTACATTATACATATTATTCTTCGCAAATTGCAAAGTTTATAAATAAATGTATATAAATATAGTTGTATGAAAAGGATACAAAGATATAATATCTACACATTATTAAATTCTTCAATGATAACTAATTTCATCAAATTCAGTTCAGTATATCCAATATTAGTCTAGAAAAATTATTAAAAGAAATCTCAATTTAATACAAAACATTCCTCTAACATTGTTTAAGATAAATTATGCTATATTAATATGATAAGCGTAATATGTAGTATGTATTTGTATTGTTATTAAGATTCAGAAAATCCAAGTGAATAAATAAACTACTCCTACGATGAATGTAAATTATTAGTATTTATTTTTGTTCATAAATAATATGAATGCAGACCTTTTACAATTCATTATTCATCCAAAACATCACTGTTCGAAAGGGTGACGGAAAGCATCATGATGAAACCAGCATTTCGAAGAATCAAAAGTTCGACGATATGTACCTAACATTTGCCAACCCGCACTTGGCCAGCGAGGTGGATAATCCCCAGAGCCTCAATAGGAGGCCCGCGTCCCTGTAGTGGAAGCATATAAGGACATAATATGACCTTTTACAATGTATGTTGATATTAAAGAATATTTGTAATCTGCAGAACAGAGGATAAAGATTTTAAAATGTATGCCAAATACTCATAAAGATTCACGAATTAAGACTTCAAAGGGCGATCCTACGCTTCATCTAAACAGTCATGTGTCGAATTTAATCGTGTATAATAATGTATAATATGCCTCATTCGATTGAATATATTACTCGTAAAGGTCAATTTATGGGTGACGCTGTCTCGATGATCCCAGTTGTGTAGTTTGTGAAATTGCAGCCATTTTGTATTTAAACAAAACTAAAACGAAGTTGGCCGTTTGGGGGTTTATTTTACATTTAAATAAAAATGGATTAAATTATATATTTATACAGTAATTTAAATTTTTCTTTTCTTACGAAAGTTATTACAATAGCTAGTTTATGTTTATAACTGAATTATTGTGTATGTCACACGAGATCTCCTCTGAAAATCAGTGCAGTAATACATTTTAAATTTAAAATTGTTCCTGCTTTTGCCACTATTGCCGTTTTTATGATTTATTTTATAGATATTATATGTATGTTTTTTTTCCAAATGGTGACAAATTAAAAGTATCTCTACAAAAATAAGTATTGAATATAACAAACATTGTTAACAAAAAAATGTAACAATGAGCTAAAAAGCTAAGATTTATACAAAAGCGATAAGAATCTAAAATTTTCCTGCAACGAGACGATCACATTCTTAGTCTAAAAGGATCCAATCGCATTGCAGGTGCCTCACTGACTCATCGCCTAAGATGCTGTGTCAGCAAATTGAATAAGGAAAAATGAGATATCGGATGGAACTAAATTTAAGAGTTTCTGCGCACTGGTGGTGGAAAAAGATACTTTTTAGAATGTCCTACTTCAATAAGATCTTTTTGCAAAAGAAACATTGTTGATAGAATAACGCTAACTGGTGCTTTTACATATCTCTAACTTTAACCGAGTTCCATATATCAATGTTATATAAATTAAACGAATTAACAAAATGAAAAAAAAAAAAACAACTATAAAGCGTTTAAATTTGTTTAATTTACACGCTCTTCCAATTAAAATTAGTCCAACCTCTAACTATAATCCATTGCGACCTTTTTAAATACACATACACTTGGAAACAATGGTCTTGTTACAGTCGTATAAAAATAAAACGCAAATATAAACGAAAATCATCAGTCAATGGTATTAGTACAATCCTAAAACTGTATTGTGGGCGACGGATCGGATGCAAATGATTTATTTGCGAATTATAGGATGATGAATTATTTCCATTATAAATGAATTTTGCTCAGTCAATTTCGAATGGAATGTAACTAATTAGACTAATCCATTTATTATTTTAATGCTTGATGAGAATTGGGTTAATCGTATTGACAAAAATAATCATAGCAACCCAATTTTTGACTGTGGGAATCGAGCACGCTTCAGTAGGAATTGGGCTAACTCGCACCGGGGAAGCTATTACATCGCCACAGAAGATGCTGAGGAAGAATATGATCATGTGTTTCGTTCGGTGAGTGGGGGAGCCGGAGGACCTTATCTTTTTTCTTACCTTTCCTAATGGTTAATAATTTTTTTTACCCTTTAAAAACGGGAAATGCATTTGCAACGGCCGACCGGCGACCTCAAAATGCTATAAGAATAATTAAAATCAGTTCATGCAGTATGAGATACAAACCAAAAAAATACACTCAGACGACTATATTAAACTTAATTATAAAATCTAACAAGAAACATATATATCTTTCATAACATTCCTCAATCAATCAACAGAATTTCTCAATCAATGTTCTTAACATTGCATCATAGGCTGAGTTGCCTCCTTTTTGTCAGTCTCGCTATGACATCCTCATATCTGATGCTATTCTACTTCTGTTGTATAATTTTATATTTATGTACTCATCTATTTGTTGTTTTTTATTTGCATAATTTATTTCATTTTTGTGTTGTGTTGTCCCTGATAAATAAATTTATATTTCTTTCAATCAAATATTGATGTATGATTAAATAAAATTTCATAAGTGAATGTTAAGTTTAGAGGAAATGTAATTTATTTCTTATACAAAACTACAGTGCGTAGAGAAGCTGATAAGGTGGAATGACATAATGAATTCGAAAAATTCGCTCACCTTTGTTCAACTTCACAACTTGAGCGCAGCGTTGAATACTCATTTTTCTTTCCAAATAATCTAGTTAATTATTATCGAGGACTTAGTTGCAAGATGATTTAATAGAATAGACCTTATTGCTGTCATGTAAAAACGATGTTCTTTTAGAAATTCATACGATAATTAATTGCGTTTAAAATACGTAAAAACTGTTAGATTTATCTTTGTAGTATGTTCTGATTTTTCACATAAAATTTTCATATATACAATACAATTAATACAAATAAAAATATGTGATAAATAGCCTCGGCTACGATTACGAAGGCAAATTTTTTATTTCGTATGAAATTTTCCTACTATAGAGAGAGCACTGTCGAATGTTTCCATCTAATCGAACGTTTATGGTACTTATAGGCTAGCAAATCACGTGGAGTGTTACAGTGTTTATAGGCGGTGGTGACCTCATAACATCCATATGGTATGTTGGTTGCCATGACCTCAGACATTTATTTTTAGCATTCCCCACCGAAGGATCTTTATCAAGAGAACAAGAAATAAAAGTGATAAAACTAAATGTCTGGGCCGGCGAGGCATATATCAACGAGTTAATTACGTTCACGAATTATACCGGACTTAGCGGACTCCAGGGAGAGGAAAAACAAGGAATTCCGAGCTAATACGTTATGTGTTAACAAGGGAAACGTGACATAAATATGAATGCTGCTAATGTTGTGTAAAAGGAATGAGGTTACGTGAAGATTAGAGGCGCGAAACAAACGATAGGTTGTTGTTTTTTGTTATATCGGATATTTGTGAAATTCTATATTGAACGTATACACGCAATGTCTTATTCTATTACAAGTATACCCGTTTTAACGTCGTTTTTTTTCTTCAGTGGCTCTATTTTGTACAGCATCGCGAGTCCGACTGGCACTTTACCGATTATAACTAATTATTGTTAAAACGATGATGATAAATATACAAAAAATTTAATTTTTAATATGAAGCATACATGTAAAATTCAATTTTTTTATGTAATTATAGGATTATATTCATCTCATAGTTTTACTACTCAAAGTATTTCCATATTTGATTTCATCAAACTTATATTTTCTGCGTTTAGTTTATAGATATAATCCCTAAATTCGGAACTGATAACTGCACTTAACTTCTAATAGGATTTATTAAACGTAAGTAGCCATACTGTCGCTTATTTAATTGGATATTGTATCTACTTCTGCGAGTTTATCCACTTAATATATTTCGAAATAGTGTACTAATTACTTAGTATTACACGAATTGGTTTATCAATACAGATTGCGCGACAAAACCAGCAAACAAGACAAAACTCTTACTATGTCTTATGACATAATATGATATTAATATGATCTTTATATGACATGTCTTCTGCTCTTCTCTGATAAAACTACTTTCCGAACAGGTGGTAAATGGTGAAACTATGTTATGACGATTCAAAGTGCTTTAAAAGGAAGTCTTCACTACATTGTATAAATCAAAGTAGCTTTCTTTGACTGTTCCTTTCTATGCTCAAATCTTTAAAACAACATATATAATAGAATAATAAACAAGATATAATACACCATAGACCACACACAGTTTAAATATTAGCATATAAACGCCAAATGAACAATGAACATACTATGGCAAGTCCACCCTATATAAAAGGCAACGACTATAAAACTCACACGTGTTATTTTAGTATTATGGTGAAAATACTGCTAGTATAAATAGTTAACTAAATGCGTATGAATTTTGCGACATGGACGATGTCGAGTGTGAAATGTTTGCATGAAATATTATACCGAGGAATGGGAAGATTTACCGTTTGTTTGCAGAATAATGTGAAGAAATAGTAAGTTGACTCTTTGCTTTTATACGTAGATTTCTGTAGCACATTAAACTTTATATCACTTGTAATAACAACAGGCGTGTATCAATTATGGTGGCAGCAGCTGATGTGTTCAACCTCAGATATATTTTAGAACGTTGAAGCAATTACATGGAAAGTTACGTATTTGTTCTCTGTTATAATATGATACTATAATTATTAATCAACATATATATATATAATAACTGAAAACTATGATTGATTGAAAAGTCCCTCTAAATATGAGGTATTTATTAGTTACTTAGTTGGTAGTAGTCCTTTCGAGATATATTTTAATAATAGGCGCTCGTCCCGGCTCCGCCCGTATATGAAGATTCCTGCTTTATCCCAAGAGAGCATTTTATCGGGATATAAAGTATCTTATCACCCAAGTTAGCTCATACCCTGTCTGTATACCAAATTTCATCATAATCCGTTCAATAGTTTCAGCGTTATTAACGAACAAACATCGAAACAAACTTTCACATTTATAATTTTAGTGTTAATCTCTTCTACAATAGTGTACGGAAAAGGTAATTTATATTAAAAATATCACTCAAATAACACTCATTACTTTGAGAGCTAATCTATAATATAACAAACTAACATACTAACTTTTTAAAACTACTGCTTGTGATAAAATCCTGTCAGTACATCTTAGTACAGTCAATTAGTCAAAACAGATCAAGCATCGGATTTAAAAAATTAACCTTTATTTGTCATGCTACGTGTGAAATTGGTTTATACAATTTTATAACTGACTTTAATTTAATTTTAATTTAATTTATTTAATTACTCAATGTTACAAAGAAAATCAATCAATAGACACTTTAATTTTTATTTTTTATTTTTAAGAATGTTATTTAATTTCCTCCGTTTAATTTGTATGAAATTTAATATTAAGTGTATTTATTTATGGAATTTTTAAATAATAGACACGAAATTGTCTGTCGCCGCTCTGATATTTTATAATTATTAATGTTACTCGTTTATGGTCCCGCAGGACAGGCACTGCCGAGTGCGGGTTCCAATGAATTCTCGATCGTATCTTAACTTTTAACTTTAAGAAACTTGAACAAGTGTGTGACTTTTAGGTCTATTTTAAAGTAATAAAGATTTAATTTTTTTTTAATGCATGCATGCAATCAGCAAACAGGTATTTCCAACGAAAGCACGAAATAAAATAAGCATTTATTTCTTGTTAAAACGAATACAATTATTCCCTACTACAATGATACACTTTTCACGATATGTTTTTTTTATCATGCAGCATTAATTTACTCTGCTACCCCATGACATTATAAATATTATATCTTCAGACTAGTGTATTGCCCGCGGCTGCGTGCAGTTCGCCGTGCTCTATTTTGCTCAAGCCTGAGGGAAACCCTTGACGTGTCGTTTACCTCAGTGTATCTCTGTAAAGAATGTCTCAGTGAGTAGAAATGGTTTTATTTAAATTACAAGCTTTTGATGTCATACGTGATGCTTGATATTACGTGAGCTATTATAGAAAATTCACGTAGCTGGAAAATTAGATAAGTTCTAAATATATATTTTGTCAGTGTAGGCATACTAATTAAACTATATTACTCTACTAATATTATAACGTAAGTAAGTTGTATATGTATGTAGGGATGTTTGTTCCTCTTTCACGCAAAAACTACACAACCGATTGCAATGAAACCGATTTGATACGTAGATAGCTGGACAACTGGAATAACACAAAGGCAACTTTTTATCCCGATATTTCTGCGGGATACGCTGGTGCAACCGCGCAGCGCAGCTATTGCAATATAATTGTTAACTACATAGGAGCTTGCCGACATACCTGAGACTTCACTCTAACTTTTAAAATAGAAGAAAATAACAATAATTCTCCAACAAACAAAAAAAAAACACGTCAATCGGTTGAAAATCAGCGGAGTTATCGGGTTAAACTAAGACAAACTAAATACAGTCGAATTATATATATACATCGCCTGAAAAACAATATACATCCTTTTCATTCATATGCAATTGGAACGAGAGGAAAATAAGGTAAAAATGCATGATATAAGAATTTCACAGTAAACAGCATTATTGGTCAGCTGCCAAATTAAGTAGAATTAACTATGATATGGACTTCGAGACCTATCTAGGTTACTGTAATGTATATCTCTTCAATTTATCACAGAAGAACTATTTTCAATACTTTTTTAAAAATAATTAAGAAACCTGCACAGACTTATAATTAAGAAAGAAATCGATCCAAGATTGCATATTTTTTTGCCTAAAGAAAATAGAGTAGTAAATAAACATTTTTTATGTCATAGCGGGCAACTGAGCTGGTGGTTCGCCAGGTATGCTATCACCATTCATGAACATTCGAAGAGGAACCACTGTAAAGGCATGCTCGACTCTCACTATAATTAAACATACAATTTTATTTGAGGGAGAAATTAAAATATATTTGAAACATCTCCTCGTTTCATGAAAACGTCTGAACAATATTGCCATAATGTTATTGTTATGTTCCATTTACAGACATTAATGAGATCGTCAAGGCAAGGGGTTGCATTGTTACCATAACTAATTAGGCTTGACAATGGATGTTATACAATTGTTAATGGTGATATTGATTTAATTCTTCATTTATTTTTATTTTTACAATATAGGTTACTAAAATGGGTGTTATTGTAAAAAAAAACTTATTTAAATTTTAAAACAATTAGAGGTATCTATTGTGGGAGTCGAGCACGCTTCGGCACGAATTGGGCCAGCTCGCACCGGGGAAGTACCACACCCCCACAGAAAACCGGCGTGAAATAGTGGCATGCCACTGTGTTTCGTACGGTGAGTGGGGGAGCCGGAGGCCTATTTCCTTTTCCTCACCCGTCCCAGTCCATTCCTTCTTTCCTGTCATGAATTCGTTCCTTTTCCCTTACCCACTAAAAGCGGGCAGCGCATTCGCAGAGGCACTACCTTTGCGAATGTTCATGGGCGGTGATAATCGTTTACCATCAGGCGAACCACCAGCTCAGTTGCCCGCTATGACATAAAAAAAAAAAAAAAAAAAAAAAAAAGGTTATAATAAAATGAGAAATTTTGAGGAAAATATTGGATAGTACATTATACGTACGTATAAAATTATTTAATTTAGTCTTTACATTATATTCCTACTAAGTGATATACAAATAAAGGACGTTTTATGATTTTTAATTTGATATGTTAAAAATTTAAAGTTTTATTTTCATGAAAACACAGCAGTTAATTAATGGTTAATATTTTACTATATCACATTTATTTGTATTTAGTTTGAAATCGAGGTTTGTTTTTGAATTAACTAAACTATCTTTCGAGCGTCGGGCGGCAGTGCATCGCTGACCAATGTGAAAGTACACGCTATCCAGTATATCTTATATCTTTAAACGAGCAATTCTTGTAGCTAGGAATCTTTTTAAGAAAATGTCATATTCGTGTTTTATTCGTGTTTTATCGACTTAAACTTACTTTTTTAACAAATAGGAGGCGTTTGAGTAGACCCAATTTATTATGACTCTTCCTGACATCTATTGGCGAATAATAATACTATTTTTTGGCGAATAAAAAAAAAAATACCGAGCAATGCTCGGTCATCCAGGTACTAAGTGTATAATCTATGACGCTAATGCGGAGAGAAGAATAATAATAAATAATCGTCTCGTAGAACATCCTGAAACAAAGCATTTTTCTGCTTTACTCATTGCGAAAATATAAGCTTAATTTATTGTGTTCTTAAAATTTTATGTAACAACAAACTTTGTTTATTGTAGTTTCAAAATGTACTATTTTTGATTGGTTATGAGTAAACTTGACCGCCTCCTTGGTACAGTGGTTAACGCGTGAGCGTAGAACCGAGGGGTCCTGGGTTCAATTCCCGGTGGGGACGCACAAAAAAAAAATGTCTCGGTCTGGCAGGACACAGAAGGCTGATCACCTACTTGTCCGTAAAGAAAATCGATCAGTGAAACAGATGTACATCATCTGCCCCATACCCCACTAGGGGACACGGGACTTCACACTATGAGTAAACTACCTACCTACCTACTGCATTTTCTTTTCTCTCAACTTTAGCCATCGAGAACTCTAATATTCAAATATTTCGTTGTCGGCACGGAGATATAACAAGTAAAACAGTTAACTGCAAAAATCTCATTAAAATATAAACAGCATAATAGCTTAAACAACTAAACCAAATTGCGGCGGTTAAGCGAACTGTTATCTTGAATTAAATATTTTAATTTCCACGAACGTTTTCATTTATTATTTACTCAGTTACGAGGATATGCTTAAGGAACGAAATCAGTTTCGCTGAACTTTTACGATGATATAAAAAGGGATTGCGTTTGAAACAGAATAGAATTTTTAAAAGAAATGTCTCTTGAAATCTAACTGAAGCCGGTTTTATGTTCGGATGTAAAGACTTTTGTAGTATGCGTTAACTGTGTAAACTGGGGGGGATATGGAACGGTTTTTTTGTATATTACGAATAAATAAAGAGATAAAATAAAGCCTCGTAAGTCGAATAATTCCATATCAATTGCAGATGTTCTTAAGAGAGTGTAAATTAACAAGCAATTGCCGTCCATTGCAATAAACTTAGGCCATCCAGAATGCAGCATCCAGTATAATTATATTATGTTCCACTTACTCCCTTGGTATGTGAGCATATAAATAGATGACAAGATGCTTTTACGCAATCATTAAATAATATTATGAAGAAAAAAGTTCCAACTGCATACGGATAGGGATCGATATGCATTCATTGTAATGTCATGAAATGATTTTATTTAAAAAAGTAAAGAAAGAAGGTTATATAACATATCGAAAAACAGTTAATTGTGACAATGAGATAAATGTAAAAGAAAAATATTTAAATAAAATGTTCTCATGAGCCAAATGTCATTGTATTGGAGGGCAAACGAAACTTCTGGCTTTACGTAACGTGTAAAGTTAGGCAATAGGTATTACCTTAACTGCAATCCTGTGTATCTAGCTGGCCAGTGATTATCCTAACATCAAATCCCCTTAATACACCCTTACCCTGGTCCTATAAGACTGCAATTCCACTCGAGGTTAGAAACATACTCTGAATTGTTGTCGTGACTCGTTTCACTACAGGTTACGTCAGATTGCTTTGAAATAAGAAAACTTAAAGTTGAATCTTTAGTTGATGATGGAATTTATGAACAATTGATATGAATCATTACATAATTGATATATCTAATAAAAAAAAAATTGTGAACAAAACCATGACTTCATTCCTATGAAGTATGTTATACCAAATAAAATGGGTGGGAACTGAATGGAAGAATAAGTTACTCAATTGTTTTTTTACAGAACACCATGCCTTCAAAGTGTCAAACTAAATTTAAATAACATTTAAATAGGACCAGACTGCGTTTAAATAGGACCAGAAAGGCAGGAATCATCTTTCAAATAAATAAAGAATCATCGAAATCGGTTGGCACAATAAAATATTCTAATTCTAATAAATAATGTCGAATTGTCTAACTTTATCCTTTTTGGTCGTTAGATAAAACAATAAATCGTTAATATGACATTTAAAGACAGACAAACCCAGATTTGTACGAAGATAAGCGAATAATTATGGATACTAATGATTGTTAAATAATGCGATTCCATTCGTTCACTTCAAGAGTGTTTGCAACATCGTGTGGTTTTCTCACACACACTGAACTACCCGCATACAAAAAGGGATATGCTGTTATCGAAGATTTCACGTCCGTGCTTTTCTACGCATTACAATAAATACTCGCGTTATAGGGCCACTATCGGATACTACACGTGCAAATTCTACGGTCGTTATGTATCATCCGTTAATAATAAATGTTATTAAAAATACAGGCTTCAATGACAGAATGGAGATAAATTGTCTCACTTGCTCTTATACATATGTAAATCTTGGCGATCCCAGTCAGGTGAAAAAGATTAACTCATGAAATTTTTGTACTGTCACCGATCCTGGATAGGTATACAAAGTTTGAATTAAATCTATCGGTTGAAAGTGGGTCAAAATCGAATCGAAAGAAGTCAGTAACAAACATACATACATGTGGCGCTAATAAAAGCGAAAACAATATAAATAAAAGTTTCAAAATCAGCCAGGTTCTCTCACAAAAACAAAGCCTATTCAAAAGAAATTTCGATAAAATATCCTCCGACTACGGTAATAGATTATAGGTTTACCTGAATTAGGTTAAATCTCGATAAATGAAAGCCCTAATTAAAGTAATTTAGTAGCGTTCCCGATACTTCCAGCCGATTGGTTTCAGTAGCTTATAAGCTAGCTTTCTTAATGTGTATTCCATTTACCGTTTTTATCGATTTCACCTAACATTTTGTATGTCAGTACAAGCATAGTGGTATATGGGAAAGTAGCAGTAAGTAGTAGGTAACATTGAAACTTATGTTTTAAGAAAGAACTCATTTCATTTATATAATAACAATGAAGACTTTTTCATTGAATGACTAACATATAAAGTAAATCTTATATACATACTGTATATAAGATTTTACGCCTACGTTACGTCTATTTACATTGCGTTTTATAGCGTAGGTTAGGTAAGAAACAATAATAAGAAATTCGCCGCTTCGGGTTATATGTGAAGCTTATAGGCTATGTTCTATAGAAATCACCTATGGTTGGTAGTGTTTGTTCACCAAGTAAAAAGTTTTGAGAACATAATCACAAAAAATACAGTCGAATTGATAACCTCCTGCTTTTTTGAAGTCAGTTGAAATTCTGTATTAGTGAAATTTTGAATTCGCACTACCTACATCATATATTATAGGATCATACGCATTGATCTGAGTTTACTACGCTTCGCTCGTTTTCACGAACATTTCCATTGCAAAGATGTTTATGTAAATCTTTTTCTTTTTTTCCCGCTAGGATTTAAGTTCCATTCTCAACAACAGTAGCTTGTAAGTGCCAATGGATTTACACATACAATTAGGCATGATTTGTATCGTTGGCGAAAAACAGGGTTTTCCTTCAAGTTGTGGATGGAATCTTTGTTGTGTTTTTGTGAATCCTATTTCTGAAATTCTGTGTCATATGTTTTTTGAATGATAGGACCTAAATCGTGAATATCATATTGTAATCTATAGAAAACTCAATAAAAAGAATTTACAAAATAAGCCATGTTCCACAAAGGATGGTTATTTAATTTTAATTTAATAAGTAATTTATAATTTCGCTTCCAAAATAAGACAATGGGTTAAACGTATGCAATACTTAAGTATTAATAAAAATTGCTCCCACGAACATCCCATGCTGTTGTTCTAAACACAGGTTCAACTTCTCTCAGTTAAAAGAGTCGGGATAGCAATGATTAATATCCTCTTATCCGGCTCTCGGCCAATACCTCAAACGAGAGATTCTAGAGGAACACCCACAAATCACGCTTGCTTCAAGCAACGACAAATAACCTTCGTAGATGTCTATACACGTAAGAATCAATTGCCGTACAAAATGGCTGCTTAAATTTGTTATCTTATGTTTTAGTTTGGTCACTAATAATATATAAGTCGTGGCAACTTGTAGTGAAAACAATCTTATCTATTACTTTAATTCACATTTGTAATCATGTTTTGGTGCCTGTTTCGTGAGTTGTATTAAGTAAGTAAATAAATTAAATAAATAAAATGACTATTAAAAGCGCAATAAAGTTGCAATAAGTAACTATGGTTGATTTGATGCGTGGGTTTGGCTATATACATACAAGCTGCACGTCACCGACCGCGAGCAGATCCGATCGTATCAGCAGCTTTATTAATTACTATAAACTCCGAACTAACAAGCCCGCATCAGATCAATTAAGACACAGACGGTTCATTATTTATTTCTATTTCAGAATTTGCGAACAATTCTCTTGAAGCGGTGAACTCTTAGTGGTTTTTGAATAATTCCGACATCAAAACTCAAAGCCAGAGTTCGTCCGCTATCTTTGCCAACTTAACTGCTGTTGTTTAACTTGTAATGCTTAAGTATCGATTTTGTTTTGCAGAGTTGCTTTGAGGTTTATGTTAACCACTTGTTCTGGTGTTTGTACTTTTGTTAAGTATTTAAAGCAGCTTTTTAAGGTTAAACGTTTATTATTTTAAGCAAGAGGCTCAGTGGGGCTTAATGTTCTTTGGCTGATTGAATTTCTTCAGCCCACCATGAACCCCCACCCCTATTTTCTCCCACTGTATAGTTATGACGTATCAGGTACTATAAAGTGAATATAAATATTTTCGACCGTTAAGGGGGGGGCGCCCTTGAGCGTGTCGCAACCAGGGTGAACCATCAGTTCACCCTGGTCAACATCCGTGCTAAGATGTAGCCCTTCTGGCTATCATCGAGAATCATCACAAAAAAAGCCGTCCAACATAGGTGTTTGTAGCTAATATCCTCCGGATCGGTGGGGTTGTGTAAAATAATATTTAATGTAACAATATCGGTGATTCAATGTTTGCCACAATTAAATACAATTTACGGTTACTTTAAAATCCGAGATGTTTTCGCTAAATAAAAATTGCGACTCTCAAAATTCACTCGTAACAATTTCACCGTCAATTTTGCGGCGAATAATGAAAAGTCTGCACGAAAATTGAAAGAGCACAATTCTCACTACCTACTTGAATATTCTATTTGTCACTACAATGAAAAATAATAGAGGTCTTTCGTCGGCTTTGTCCATTTTGCGGAATCTTTGTGAATACGTCGTGCAAACTATACCAATTCATTCTTTGATGAATGAGTTTTGACTGCAGTAATGTACTTGGATAGTAAATTATGTTTTTTATGTCATAGCGGGCAACTGAGGTTCGTTGATTATCAGCTTTCAATATTGCCCATGAATATTCGCAGAGGTAGTGCCTTGTATCGTTAGAATTTATGTTTGATCTTTTATATCATTATGTATATTTACCGTTGCACCCTACTGTACATATTATATAGAACAAAAATCTATATAGAAAGTATATAAAGCTGAATATTTTGTTTGTTTCAGCGCGCCGTAATCAGAAACCATTGCATCGATTTTGAAAATTAATTCACCGTTGGATATGCACGTGAAGGCTGCTATAGACTATAATATTATATACCTACCACGGACGAAGCCGGGACGAACCGCTAGTTATATAGTACTTGAAATGATGTAGCGTTTAAATGCCATTATATGATAAAATCGGTTGCCTGGTAGAGATAGCTTTTAGACATAAGGCCGCCATTTGCATACTAGTTTTTGTAAAATTTTAATCTTTTTTTTATATTTTTACAGTGTGAAAGTGTGCAATAAAGAATAAATAAATAAATAGTCAATGAATGAGGAAATAATGTCCAACCTCTGAATATTCGACTTTGTTGGTATTAAGCCGATTAATAAAGCCAAGCTTTTTTATGTTTTACATACCTATAAGACAAAATTTATTAATTTTATATCTTTATCAATATTTTGACAGATTATTATTACAGTATGTTCTTTTGTTTGATTTCACGCGAGTATTATACATTTAGAAATTAAAAACTTTTTAACGGATTTTAATAATATATAATTTTAATAATATAATGAATAAATCGCGTTTAAAATCCGTTAAAAGGTTTTTAATTTCTCAATTATTATTATTATTACTTAGCAATTAAATAATTAATTGCTTAATGATAATTTGTAAAGAAAATTCGCTAATTTTGTAAAGAAAATCCATGCATTTTTCGTACAATTATCATAGAATAAAGTTATATAATTCTACTTACATCTAATTAGCTTGAATTTGTATAGAAATTGAACAAGTTAACTATTGTTGGTACAAAACTTTAAACTATGAACTTGTGAAGTTAGGAGGAATAATTAAATTTAATAAAGTCCTTTGGGTTAACTCTCGTAATAGAGTTTAGGTTGTTGTGTTTATTTACTAACAAATCTTGTAAATCGCGGGGTTTTCCTCAATTTTTACACGACAATAACTATTATTAGAACATATTTATGTCTCATTTTGGTATATTATTTAATACTTGTTATTTTTTATGAGAACAGTCAAATACCGATATTTGCTTATTTTTTTGAAATAATATCTTGCACTGGATATAACCTATCGACTTATCAAATTTCATTGCAATCAGTTCAGTAGTTTTTGCGTGAAGGAGTAACAAACATACATACACATACACATACATCCATCCTCAAAAACTTTCGTATTTATAATATTAGAGGGAAGAATATATTATACATTAACTATATAAGCATAATAAACTTCTGGGTTTCTATCACACTAGGCAGCGTGGGGCAACAAAAGATTAGAAAGACATCGAGGTGGGATCGTGGATCGTCCATCACCTCGCCACGTTAGGACCATAGACTTATTTTTACCACCAATAAAAACTTTTCTATTCTTTATGATTCTCAAAGACGGAATTTTATTGTTACAATTGTGATGCTAATAAACAAACATAATAAATTCACGTCCTCACATGTCAACTAACCATGCAGGAATTGTAAGTTTAAAGTGGAGACCTAGTTGCTGAAATTCGTGAAACATTTGAAGCTACACGACAAATCCTAACCTTATTAAATACTTGTACCTACTTCAACTATTCCTGAGATACGGACAAACTTACCACAAGAATCCCGCTTCAAACTCGTACTTGGCTGAACTTTAAAACTCATTGTATCTGCTTTCTGAGTAACTATATTACAGCTATAGTTTTACGACTTTGTTATTATATTAACTAACTGTCTTTTTCCCGCGGCTTCGCACGCGTTAAATTGGCAGTAGTTCAATCCTATGAATATTATAAATGTGAAATTTTGTAAGGATGTGTGTGTGTTTGTTGCTCTTTCACGCAAAAACTACTGAACCCATTGCAATTAAATTTGGTACGTAAACAGCTGGACAACTGGAATAACATATAGGCGACTTTTTATTCCGATATTCCTACGGGATACGGACTTACGCGGGTGAAACCGCGGGGCGCAGCTAGTAGATGGTAATTTTACCACACAGATTAATGTTTTATTAACATTTAATGGATACAAATTAAAGAACATACAAAACAGACGTACCGATATTCATCAAACCAACCGGAATTTGCAGCAATAAAATCCAAATCTCTTGGCATCAAGCATTTAACTGGAAAGCTCTGATAAATTTCAAGCAAGTTAAGAATGGGCAAAAATATATTGCTATAAAATCGTTTATCTAATGCACAGTAAGCCAGAATCCAGAGAGACTTTATCGAAATGCCGTAACGCAAAAATAATGGCGCTGCCTAGGCAGAGTGTGTTTGTTAGTACAGGATTTCATATCTGTTTCAATTGCCATGGTTATGTCAAAGCTTCTGACATTTAAGATGAAAGACTTTTTTATGTATAAGACAGACAAATATGTCCGTGTTATCTATTAATATTTCGATGTAATCATAGAATTGAAAAGAAATTGTCATGGAAGAAAAGCGCCTTCTAACACAAGTAACTCCAATCACTCCTAACTTTTCAGTATCACTCGAGGTTTAGCTATAAGATACACTTACAGATACACTTTATTATGCCACTTTTAAATAATCATATCACAACACTGATGAAATATAATCATCATCATCACTTTTCAGACACTTTTCACTTCGACTTTGGAGACGTCAGTTTCCTCACGACGTTTTTCTTCACCGTTTCGAGCTGTGGTTATGTGGATAATACGCAGATAAACCTGTGCCTTGTATTGAACACGCGCCTTTTCAATTCATGTCCGTCGGTCCTCACCACTGAGCCACCACTATTTACATTCAATACGGTACAATGTACGACTGACTTATCACCTAGCATCTCGTTGCTCAAAATATAAATTAAGATTTATTACTATTACTGATAGTTACAATTATATTAAATAATCGTCAAATGTAAATACATACATAAGAATTCATATAAAGAAGATGCTAAAAGATTAGAAGAGCCGGAATTTCGTTTTCATAAAGATGTAAATGTCTACATAATATTAATAAACTTTGTTCCAGCGATAAACCATTCGCTTGTATTAATTATAAACAATTCTGGCGACACCCCAATCAACTAAATTTGTTAGTAGTTCGCTCGGTTGTTACAAATATTTGCTTACAAATCCAACGAAGCAATTAATCCAGTTATAGTTTAGGTTTATCGTGACGTTTTAAAACAGTATTAATTCTATAAGAGAGAGAGAGAGAGAGATAGAACGGAAAAAAGTAACGGTCTTTAAAATCTTGTGCTATGGCATACTTATGTTTTATAGAAATTATAACCTCATAAATGTGTCAATTTAGATAATACAAACACATAATGAAAATCTATTAGAAATGCAAATAATTTGTGTAAAAGACCATAAACCTAGTTGAAAATCTAAAATCAAATTGAGACCGTTCCTATCTCTACTAATGCAAAAATAGGTCTGTCTATTTTTCACGCAACCACTGCACCGATTTCGATGAAATTTAGTACCAAGATAATTTGAGAACTGATAAAGGACATATGATAGGTTTTAATATGTCGGAAATTCCATGCGAGTTTTTTCATTGATAACGCAGGCGAAGCCGTGGATGGAAAGCTAGCTAGTACTATAAAGGTTGTAAGCTAAGCAGAAAATTGTATCACAAAATAATCGGCACTGATTTGGTCTACATTGCCTGGAAAGTAAGTGTACCGAGATATAGGTACTGTTTCGTCTAGACACAATCTAGTGCTCAGTAAATTTAATTTTCGCGGACGATTAATCGTCGAATCGGCGTCTGTCTTCTTGGGATTGACTTGATCTGATTTATCCAAGAAAAGAAAATAATAAAGCAGTTGTGCCAATTTGTAAGTTTGGCAGGGAAAATAGATGACCGTTAGTTTTTGTTAAATTTTATGATTTTTGTGATATTTCTGTGCCTCAATCTGTACTGGTATTCTTATACTGGTATTCATATAAAGCTGAAGAGTTTATAAGTTGTTTTTATATAAACCTATAATCACTTGTAACACTTCTAGTGTATGCCGCCTTTTTAGTGAGTTCGATAATATATACTATCAATTTCACATATATAAGTACCAAATTTATTACCACTGACAACTATGATTCTATCTTCCACTCTATTATTACCCACTCGTACCATAATGCAATAATTTATCACACAAATAAGATGACACTAGGACAAATAACTAAACGTATAGCTTAAGATGTTGTCAGGGGCCTCGATCAATCTTGAATATATTCGATCATCCCCCGAGACTGGGGATGCGATGACTGAAATTTTTGTCTCGACGCATTGTAACCGGGGATTAATCAAGAGCAGAGCGGTCGTGAATATAAATCGCTAGCCGGAATTAATTTTGTATCTGCGCTTTAAAGTTAAATGGAGCGTGGAGCTTTTTTTGAAGTGGTACGCATGGGATAGCTTATGTATAGAGTTACTAGCTGGAACCAGCTGGTTACTCGCGTGGTATGTGGTACACAGTAGAATATGTGCTAATCCAGAATATAATTTATCTCCGTACCAAATTTCATATAGATACGATGAGCTGTTTTCACGTGAGAGTCACGAATATCCATACTTAATATCTTTCGCATATATAATATTATACGGATAGATTTGAGACAAATTGATCTTTGTGTCGAGAACATTTTTTATTATATAATTTGAATATTACGACTTACAAGTCTGTTTAGTGAAGGTTCGTATCCCCTTTACTCCACATATGGGGCAGATGATATATATCTGTTTCCCTGATTAATTTTATGGACAAGTAGGTGAGTAGGCAGCCTTCTGTATCCTACCAGACGGAGACATATTTTTGTGAGTCTACATCGGGAATTGACACCGGGACTGCTCGGTTCTACCTCACGTGTTATCCAATATACCGAACAGGCGGAAGAAATGTCTCGGACATTTCTTAAGTATTGACATATTTTAAGTTATCAGAATTAGATTCGTAGTTTGAAACTAAATGTCATTGTATATATAATTAAATTTTACACACTTAGGACAGTGCTCTTTTTTACTTATCTAGGTCAATGATAGAGAAGATTGGCATGTTTTAGCATTTAATTTTAAAAGAAACGAAATTATAAAACAGCTTAATGTTATACACAAAAGAATAGTGGTAGTACCAGTTTTAATAGTTTTTGTAATATCAAATTTACCTATTAAAGAAATTATAAAGAAATCTCTTACATTCATCACATAAAGATGGGTTAATTCAAAGATAAAGCTGGAATATCTCAAGAAATCGAGCAGAGATAAAACGATGACTAGCCAAAAGCTACGTCACGGGAGTCCATTATTAACTTATTACCAAGTTGTAAGATAAGAGAAACTCTTTATTTTATTATTGTCTTAATCGACCTTCGTCTAACAGGATCGCACTGTCTCCGATAAGGGAATCATGCTGGTAACTTAACTGGTCTTAACGGTACTTAACCTTTTTTTCCAGACTTAGCGCTTTGCTTGTTTTCAGCTGAGATATCGAAATGAATCGAGGTTATAACCTATCTGCGTGCGTAATTTTATCAAAATGGATACATTTGTTCTTATATAAGAAGCATTCTTCCGAACATTCAAATTCGATTTACACTTGTTAGTAGGTTTATTCGATAGAATAAAATATGAGAAGTTCCATATGCTATTCCTTGGCCTTCCGAGTTATTTCCTTAATTCCTCTTAATCCTTTCCATTTTCCATTATCATAAAGTTGGCAATCCATTAAGTAGGTATCCACATAGGTAGTACTTGGTCGCTTGCCATCAGATGTATTATTGTGGTAGTCGAGCACGCTTCGGCACGAATTGGGCCAGCTCGCACCGGGGAAGTACCACACCCCCACAGAAGACCGGCGTGAAATAGCATACTGCTGTGTTTCGTTCGGTGAGTGGGGGAGCCGGAGGCCCATTTCCCTTTCCTTACCCTTCCCATTCCTTTCCTTTATTCCTCTCATTAATCCTTTCCCAATTCCTTTCCAATTTGAAGTCGGCAATCCATTTGGAGAGACGTAAGGTCTGCAAACGACCTTACGCCTCTTCAAATGTTCATGGGCGGTGGTAGCGCTTACCATCAGGCGACCCACCAGCTCCATTGCCGACGGTGACTTAAAAAAAAAAAAAAAAAAAAAAAAGATGTCCCACCAGCTACTTTCCCAAATATAACATAAAAAAACACGTGTCCCACAAACTGAGAAGAGTTGACGCATTTATATTGTATTATGTTTCGCAGCTTCATTCTTTGCGATTTATCTTAACGTGATGTAGTAGCGTATCTAGCTTGGGCCTTGCACGG
>NC_052116.1:7686944-7705699 GCF_012273895.1 Zerene cesonia | reverse complement strand
ATAAATCGCTTCGAATGAAGCTGCTCACATAATTGTCATCGAACTTCACTTGGTAAGTTCGTTTGATTTTCAAATATATGATAGCATAAAGCGGAATAATTTGTTTCTTAGTTTTATCAGAAACAACTGTTTTGCATTATCTTATAATCATTATCTAATCGTTATCAGTAAGTAGGTCTATTAATTCATGATTATTTTATAAATTTGCTTCGCAAAGGCAATCTAACGAAGATTTTTAAGATCATTGTACATTAGGACACATTAGATTAGGTTTTAGGAACATTATTATGCAGTACGATGACAGAAGATTAAAGTTTAACCTGTAAAGTTTGAGGAAACGGAGCATTACCTGCGATCTTTGTTATATTCATAGGAGTCTTAATGGTATTCTATTAGAATCTGTTACAAAAGAAATGATAATGTTCCAATTAGTTCTAAACGGTCTTATAAATTGTTTGCCTTACTGACTAAAGGAAACATGGTATCCGAACTGTTTTATGATCCAATCAAAAACATTATAATGAAATTTATTATAATAATTATACGATTAGCTTATTAAATATTATGGTATTTTATTTTACATACAATTAAACAGTTCATTACTTCATTGTGTGTTTGGAATACTTTTTTCTCTTTAAAATAACACAATTAATAAAATCGCCAATTTAAATTTCGAGTTCAATGATTATAGGGATATGGTGTTGACATTGAATATTTTTTTAGAATTATTGAATGTTTTGTATAATATTCTGTAAATGTGCCTTTTATAAAGAACAGATGAATTATATGAAATATTTAATACAACTTACATCGAAATTCAACTGCATGAAAAGTTACAGGCATATAGAAAAGAGCAAGCTTAATTTATGATTCAATTGTGTATCCCATAAACCTAATCCCAAAAAATCGTAACTGATTTTGTCCATCACCCTATTGCGTATGGGGCATGATTTGATTTGTTGCGAAGCACTCAACAGATAATGATGAATATTTTTTACATTGACGAATAATGAAATGAAAGTAATGAAGCTATATGTGGGAGTCTAGTTCCTTTCGGTACAAATTGGGCCAGCTCGCACCGGGGAAGTACCACACCCCCACAGAAAACTGGCGTGTATATAAGCAGCGTGCTGCTGTGTTTGGTACGTTAGTGAGGGAACCGGAGGCCCATATCCTTTTCCTTCTGCTTCCCAGTCCTGCCCTTTATTCCTTCCATCAATTTATGTCGGCCATCCATTTATAAGCGTAAAGTTCGCAATCGACCTTACGCCTCCAAATGTTCATGGGCGTGTAGGGCGGATAGCGCTTACCATCAAGCAACCCACCAGCTCCATTGCCGACGATGTCATTAAAAAAGTAGATCCCAAGAAAATACACAGCTTTCAATCAATTGGACATGAGCAAAGTCGAAACAGCAAATCACTTATAAATTCTTTATCAACGAAATGCGGGCCTGTGTTTCGCCAAGAACTTCGTCGACAATTTTGCGGTTTAGCCCGAAGAACCAAATATAATTATTCGGGGATTTACGTGTTTTCTTCGCGCTTTGTAGCGATTAAGTGGGGTAGGGGAAATAATTTCAGGTTTATTGTATTATACGAACGATTAGGGCTAATAGAGAATGCCAATTTTTTGAATGGCTTTTTGCTTCCTATGAGGTTGAGGTAACGTATACGGTATGTTTCAATGATTGGGAAATCGATATGTTGACAAAGTTGTTTTTGTAATTATTATAGAATTTATTATGCAATCTTAAACAAATTGTAAACATCGCTAATTCGACTGCCCGTTGGTATTTACCAGTAGTCATAAAACATTTTTAACAAATGTTAAAATTATTTTATATTAATTGTGTTATGACGATTCAAAAGTATTTCTATAAGATGTCTTCGTATCAAATTTTCCATTACGTGATTGTGACACGTATTCATTGCACCTAAAGACTAAAAAGCAGTGGTGGCTCAGTGGTGAGAACCTCGGACTTCAAAATCGATAAGTCGGGGTTCGATACCGGGCGAGCGTGCAGGAAATAAATTGATTTTTCAATTTATCTGCACATGGTGGATTATAGCCTAAACCCTCATAGGAGGCCTGTGTCCCAGCAGTGGGAACATATATGGGCTGATGATGATGATGAAAGACTACAAAGTAAAGAAAGAGTCTGTTTTAGGGCACAATATCTTGGTTCCCGTTTTAATAGAACTAACACGTCTCTTATTTCATAAATTAATATTAAAACTTAATAATTCTAAGAAAATATAAGCAAACCCTTAATGCCTGTAAATAAACCCACTACATACAATATCAATACCTCTACCACTTGTGCATCACGTTTCGTACGGTAACAAGGTTTCAGTAAACAGCCACAGAATACACAAACCTGATGAAAACTATATAATTTCGTGCAGTTACAAAGCGTGCTTGTTAGGTATACATCTAGTGTGTGGTTGTTTAGGGAAGAGTTAGGAATATCACAGTGACATCGTATTAATCACGTAGCGCCGCGTCACTTGCAGACTGACGCGCGTCATTGGAGGCGACAGAATTGCGTGGCTCAAGTTATAAGAAATATTTATCTTCCATAGAACGGTATCGAAGATTTTTTTTTATAATGATACACAAGTATAAATTTAATTAAAAGTGATGATAAAGGATAACTGACTTAAAAACCACTAAAAAGTAAAAAATAAATTAAAAAGAAAAAAACTAGAACTATTACATTTTACTAATATTATAAATACGAAAGTTTGTAAGGATGCGTGTGTGTGTGTGTGTCGTCGTTTCAGCCATGGGACGTCCACTGCTGGACAAAGGCCTCCCTCAAGGATTTCCACCTAGATCGGTCACTGGCGGCCTGCATCCAGCGGCTCCCCGCCACTCGGACCAGGTCATCTGTCCATCTCGTGGGTGGATCTTTTTATTCCGATATTTCTACAGGGTGCAGCTAGTAATAAATAAATAAAAGAACCACTACGCGTTTAATCACACTAGTTGAAGTGAGAGAGTATATCTTATTTTATTTAAAGTGTTTAGTTATTTTTGGCATGGATCAGTAGTTTATACAATGTATTAGTAATCCTAAATTTGAATCGACTTATTTATCCAGTTGGGTAGTGAAGATGTAATGAAACATATATAGCTGACGCGAATACGAAAAAGGATAAGTTAATAAAGTTTGTTATCAAATTCTCTATTAGATAGATAGCCTGATAATATGGTGTAATAGTACCCTTTAGAGGGCAGAGTATATCACTATTATGGGCGGGAATTGTTTGTCATTTATGTTCGTTGAACGTGTACAGCCCCAGTTTTGTTCATGGTAATACCATTACTAATGTAGAAAACGAGGTAACACTATTAATATGGTGTAAATATAGCATATAGCAGTGCAAGCAGTGGTGGCTCAGTGGTGAGAACCTTCAAAATCGATAAGTCGGGGTTCGAGACCAGCGAGCGTGCAGTAAATAAGTTGATTTTTCAATTTATCTGCACATGAGGATAACATCACCACTGCTTAAAACGGTGAAGGAAAAACATTGTGAGGAAACGGGCATGTACAAGAATCAAAAGTTCGACGACATGTGACATCTGCCAACCCGCACTTGGCCAGCGTGGCGGATTATGGCCCGAACCCTCATAGGAGGCCTGTGTCCCAGAAGTGGGAATATATATGATGATGATGATGGTATATCTATGTAGTGTCTAGATTATAGTGTATATATGAAATGGTGTACTCCGTAATGGGTTACTCTCATAGTCGCTTGGGTAATAACTCTGGTATTTGCTTCCGATTACTCTTTATTATGATTATGAGATATGCTCAAAGATCTCCATACTCCCTATAACCTTAACCCTTACAGATGGGCCACAGTCAAAGATCCGCTTAGCATAAACGCTCGCGCGGCGCGTGCCAGCCACACGGAACGCTAAATTCATTGAGCATTCCAACTGAAGTGGATTCATTCGTGATATTGCGAAAAATACCTCGCGTTTTTTTTTATAGTTCGTGGGATCAGGAAATAATTGTGGTACGGTTGAACTGTTTGTTTTCTTTATTCGATGATCTAAATATCTAGACGCAATACGAATCTTACTGATATAAACGCGGAAGTTGTTAAGTGTAAGAATTTATGGATGTTTATTACTTTTTCATGCAAAATCAGCTGATCGGATTTGTATGAGCTATCATAACTTGATTTTATATATTACTAGCTGCGCCCCGCGGTTTCACACGCGTAAGTCCGTATCCCGTAGGAATATCGGCATAAAAAGTTGCCTATATGTTATTCCAGTTATCCAGCTGTCTACGTACCAATTTTTTTTTCATTGCAATCGGTGTTTGCGTAAAAGAGCAACAAACACACACACACACACATCTTTACAAACCTTCGCATTTATAATATTAGTAGGATTATAAATGCAATCCCTACCTAATGGTAAACCACAGTCAGTCAGCTTACAGAACCAAAAATAAAAGGTACATACCATGCTTCTATAATATTAGTATTTATTGTGATTCTTAGAGCTAGAAACAATTCTTATTTATTTCGAGTGAACAGTAAATTGGAAAATTTTTAAAACTGGCTTGATGCTTTTAATACTCCTATAACGCAACTCTGAAAACAATTAGTGCCTAATGGGGGAACTCGGGGCTGCCAGATCTAATAAACATCAACTCCCTACTAATAGGGAAAGTCGGAGATATTTACCAGCAAAACGAGGGAATAAAGTATGATTATCGGATGCCCTAATTAAATTTGTGATCGTATCCTAGGATGCCCGTAAATGGAGTTTAATGGGAGGAAAAAACGGAATTGAACGTTGTAAATAAGTTTAAACGGTTCAAATGTTAGTTAAATGGTAATGTTATTGCGGAAGACGGCTGGTTAGGTCTGTGAAATTGTGATTATTGAACTTTTTAATGCAGTTTTTTCGCAATTTTATATTCCAGTGTCGTGCAAAATGGTTTCTTTATTTTACATGCAAGACTGAATTTTTCATAAGCCATGATGTAGGGTTAGACCAATTTAGATAAGGAATGTGGATTTTATGAACTTTTTGAGCTGTTACCGAACTACGTTATGTAATACGAAATCTTTACTAAAAAGAAAAAAAATATCTCCAAGTCGAGCATAATGGCGACATCAAATATATAATCTAGGTTTATAGGCTATTGGGATAATATATTTTATAGTTTCATTAAAAAATTATGTCTCCACGCTGGTTCCTGTTGCAAATTTCGTTTAAAATGTCGTTTTATTATTAATTTATTGATACCATAATGTTACACAGTTTCTTATTTGTAATTATGAACAAAAATCAACATTTAATTACTCTAATAAAAGTTTATTATTGTTACGAAAAATAGAGTTATAGTAATAATTAGAGCTATTGCTTCACTGAACTAAGTAATCAATTATAATTTATTTAACACTTACGCCTTTACGATTTTAGGCGATATTTCTTTCTGTCAATAACTTTATATATATTAATTATACAATCTAATAATAGTCCATAAAATAAACATGTTCACAGATAAGATAATTTTATAACATACGCTGCAAATCAAATTGCACATTAAATGAAGTGTGGCACACTTTATTTACACGTGAAAGTGAAATATTGCGCATGACTTAATAACATTATTTGTTTTAGGAATTATTACGTATACCTTATATAATCTGTCTTAAACTCTGATCTATACGTTATATTTTTCTTCCCAATTAAGCAGCTGCGATGTATAAACAGAAATGAATGTAAAAAATGAGTACCTACCCCCGGCAACGGTGAGCCAATTATAATAGTCGGTAAGACAACAAAGATGCCTCGATATCTGGTTTAATTTGTGTTTTTATTGTTCCTTCCACAATGCTTTAAAGTTCTCCAATTATTGTTACAACGTCATTATTATCTATCCGCTGTAGCAATTCTTTAACAATGATTTTGAGAACGGCGAAATTACGATTCTATTGATTTTACTGTTCGAATGTTTTCGCTCAAGGCAGCTTGTGTAATATGTACTAATAGCTCTTGCGCTTTTTTAAGTTCAATTATCTATACTAAATAAAATAAATCTATAGAGTATGTTATTTGTATGAACACGCTTATCTGAGGAAATACTCGACCAATGATATTATATTAACCGGTTAATACAATGAGCGCGAGAGATAGTAAGAATAAATGGGTGTATGTTAGTATATTTGGTCTTGGTCAGCTATTGTACAATTGGTCGGATCTATGTGGAATTTGGTACAAAGATAGATATAATCTAGAGTCTATAGTCGCGAGTTCAAGCTACTATTATATACATCTGCGTCATAAGAATAAAGCAATAGAAATATTCGAAATTTTATTTTCTTTAACGTGATACAAACTCAAAAAATAATAATTTAAACAAGGAGTAAAACAGCACAAAAATGTTGTATTGAAGGTTTACTTATTATGTTCAGATTCAATAATAATAAAGGTCATGCCATATCATATAATATTTTAAATTGTTTCACAGTCAATACAAACAAAGCACATCATAGGAAACCCCGAAAAACACCCTAAACTTGCTTAACAGGATTACCGCCTTCAATGTTCCATGCTGTTCCACTTTTAGCATTCTCAAATACTTCAACAATCGCGTTGGCCACATCATCTGGCTTCTGCCAAGCTTGTGTCTCCGTAAAACCTACGAACTCTTCTCTTATTACATCATCCCATACTTGTATGTTATGTACTATTGGAGTTTCAGTGAAACCAGGACAAACGACAACCACCCTAACGCCACTTCTATTAAAATTGTACTCGTGTCCCAATGATCTTGTGAAGCCCATAACTGCAAACTTCGAAGCTTGATAAATGGGGATGTACTGATCAACTCTGTATCCGTAAATCGATGCCAAATTAATGATTGTTCCACCATTCCCTGATTTGTCCTTACGGTTGCACTCCCAAAACTTCAGCGACCAATCGATTAACGCTGTCACATTGATATCAATCGTTTTCTTAGTATTCTTTTCACAAAATACACCAGCGCTATTCACTAACACATCAACATTTCCATATTCATCAATTATTTTCTTCCAAACTGTTTCGACATCAGTTCTAACGTCACATTTGTAAAAAACCGCTCTTTTGCTACCGAATTTTGAATTAATAGTATTTACTGCTTCATTTCCAAGCTTTTCATTTAAATCAAGTAAGAGCACCAATTTCGCTCCTTTTTGGGCAAATTTTATGGCTGTTTCATATCCAATTCCTGAAGCAGCGCCGGTGATCGCGACGATTTTATTTTTAATTTCGTACGACATCTTCACTCGTTATAATCCTGGTGACTTTTGATAAAATTATCAAGCGATTATATTTTATATAGGTTGGGGAAGGTTATCAAACAATGTATTTACCTAGTGTCATATTATTTATCTTCTGTTTCGATTGTTAATTTTATGAACGTTTTTTACTTTTATACATGTTTTATAGGTAATTATATTCAATTACGAATAAGCAATTCAAAATATTTGATATCTGTATAATATAATAAAAATAAAAAATAATAAAAAATTCGAAAATTTATTTAAAAATTTCCATTAGTGTATCATTGGACTTTAGACTATAGAGTTTAGTTATAAATATTATTTTAAATTGGCGTTTTGATTACTTAACGAATGATATTTATGATCCCATAAATTAAACTTATTTTCATAACAATTATTTATTGGTAATAAACCTCGTAAAACCTCATAAACGCACACCTTTTGGTAGTCTTTATAAAGAATAAATTACTTTTCCATAAATATGCAATACATCACACAATACATTATAAACACCATAATATCATTTACAGAAGTAAGCATTTAAATATTTTTACTTCCAACTGTTTAAGTAAACAGCACCATGGATTATGTACTTTAAATGTTGTTATATAGCCCTAAACTATCTATAAGTTCTAAATTTGGTTCCCATAACATAGTATACATTACCCTAGCATTGGTGCAAGGATAAAATATCCATGTTTATTACCAATGCAGCCTGCAATCCTCTAGGAGCCATTGTTAGCGTAGGTCGCGGTAAGCGTTTTACATGCAAATTAGTTCACTAGCTTGTTAAACAGCGCTGCATAGCTGCTACAATATGTAAAGCTATTGGGTAAACAATTGAGGCTTAAGTCCTTCGTCCCAATGTGAATCTTATTGACCAAATCGTGCAGCGCTGCAGCGCCAAAGAGGGAATATTTGGATCGACAATTTTATGTACATTTGTTTATGACAGTATAATATTAACAGATGGTCATAATATTTTTGGATACTATTATTCTGAAATAAAAACAAAACATTAGATATATTTGGATAATTTTATACAATGCATTCTTTTTTGTTTAATCCGGTAAAGTTGAAATATGCCTTATACCTAAACTAACAAAATCCATATTGGAAATCCCCACTTACATTGAAAAATACTTTTCTATGTTTGATTGTTTCATTAGAAGATCCAAGTGACAAAAGACGGTCTATGATGGGAGGAAATGTTATTTTAGCAAAAGATGGATAATGATATAAAAAAACCCATAATAAAAATGTCACCACTCATAGTCCAGCGTCGCTAGCGAAGTAAATCTTGGGCACTTTTCGTTGGCTAATGCCAGTTCATGTTAGTATGGAATTACGGCAAAAATCCCCACAGCGATACACAAGGATAATAAAACTAAGCACAACTTTGCAGGAACGGCTAGTCGCTTTATGGGTGAGAGAACATACCGATAGTAGTTGCAACGAGCATTCTGTAACCAAGCGAAAGTTCCAGAAGGCTTATGACAATCATTTCTATACAGTCACTGCATGGAACGTTAAATATATATTAAATATTAAAGAGTAAATACCACAATCTATAAGGATATCTAACATCTTCTGTATGTGGGAGTAGAGCACGCTTCGGCACGAATTGGGCCACCTCGCACCGAGGAACTACCACACCCCTACAGAAAACCGGCGTGAAATAATAGCGTGCTATTGTGTTTCATACTTTTCCTTACCCTTCCCAGTGCTTTCCTTTATTCCTCTCGTCAATCCTTTCTTAATGCCTTCCCAATATCAAGTCGACAATCCATTTGTTGAGACGTAAGGTCTGCAATTGACCTCTGCAAATATACCTACCTCTTCAAATATTCATGGGAGGTGATAGCGCTTACCATCAGGCAACCCACCAGCTGCATTGCCGACTAAGACATACAAAAACAATGGAAATTTGGCTCAAACCTTAAAGAGAAACTGTAATTGAAAATCATTTTTGTAATAGAAAATATACTTAAAAGCCGTCACGAAGACACGATGCTCATAAATGTAGTAATAGTTATTATGGAGAATAATAACTATGTGTCCATTATTCATGCAAATTACATTACGTCGAAGTATTTCTGGACAGATAATAGACTTTGACATATGACCATTGATTGATAATAATTAATCCATTGGCGCTAATAAGATAAATTACTCTTACATGTTTCATTATACTTTTAATTATTAAATTGCATGCAGTGGAAAAACATGTAATCAAAAATAGCATTGCCAAAGATTTTGAAACACCCAGATTATATTATTCTACAAAATAATATATTGTTTATATCACATTATTCACATCACCATGATGATGAAGGTACTACGACGGAAAATATTATGTAACTATACTAGTAGTATTCGTTTTAAAATTAAAATATGCTAAACCAGTTAACTGTCCCAGGCTATCCCGACGTAGGGAGGCAAGGAGATTGCAATGACAATTAGATCACGGTCACCGTCACCGACACCGTCACCTTAGAAAGAAGCCTATTTCACTCTCTAAGCTAACTATCACCTGACACAAAAATAATGTCATCATCATATCTTATTTTATTTATATACCTAAAATGTTATATGGCAGAGCGGAACCTCCTGACACGAGCATTTTTTTTGCTTACTAGGAATGTTCCAATCGCCAAATAGTGTAAGACAATCATTTAAATAATGAAATAAACAATAAATAAAGAAAATTATCATAAAACCGTTTCGTTCCAAAATGAAATACACACAAACAAACAAATAAATAAACAAACAGACCCACTTTCGCATTTACAATATTGGTAAGGAAACAGATTTATACCACGTTACTATTCTTATAAAATAACACTTATCTGAAAACGACAGTCGGTAACGCAAGAAATTTCGTGAAACCAGATGTTTAATAATTGTTTTTTTTATTTTCTATTTTAAAGCCGCACACATGAACATATATAAAACCAAATGTTTCATCGTAATACACTAATACACTACAATTTTTGATTCCAGTAACTTCCAAACGCTCAGCCCAATTATTTCCCGTGTGTATCAACTAAGTC
Organism: Zerene cesonia; assembly: GCF_012273895.1. Lineage (NCBI taxonomy): Eukaryota > Metazoa > Arthropoda > Insecta > Lepidoptera > Pieridae > Zerene > Zerene cesonia. The sequence continues at coordinate 7,695,345 of NC_052116.1, read as the reverse complement.
CGTCACTTGATGGGAACTAATGTTACAAAGCTTTTAGCTCCCAACCTGCATACCTCTGGACAATGCCTTATTACCGCAGACATGAGACAACGAGGGGGAGGAGTATGATATAGTTAAAATGTAATTTAGAAAACTTGCTAAAAAATAACTGATGTAGTTGGGTATTTAGTTAATGTTACTCCATAGTTATATAGCTACATACATTTACTGGATAAAATGGTGGTGGTAGATCTTTACTAATTCTCCAATGTGTAAAAAGAAATCGACATGTTCGAGGCTAAAAATTCGTTCGATGACATACTATATCCACAAACTCACTCTTAGCCATCGTGGCCCATCATGGCCAAACCTTTTACGAGAGATCTGCAATGGGCGGTAATATAGACTGAGGTGATAATAACCTAATTTAGAGCGATAATGTAATTCTAGAAACAATCTGATTAAGTGAATTATCTTATCTTATAAGACAGATTGTGATGTATGTGAAAATGTACGATTTATATTTATTATCAATTCGGTAATCTATACCAATATTATAAAGCTGAAGAGTTTGTTTGTTTGTTTGTTTGAACGCACTTATCTCTGAAACTCCTAGTTCGAATTGAAAAAAAAAAGTTGAAGGGTCCATTCATTTTAGAAGGCATTTATGTCTTTTGTCATATCCTCATGTACGAAGTGTGTAAAAAAAGCAAGTCGGCTAGTGAAAGAATAATATGTATTTATTGAAAAAAGACAAAAATAAACATCAATAATATATGATTTTCTGTTCATAAATGCTACAGAGATTAACATTGCAACGAGCAATCCTGCCATAGTGAAAATCAACACGCCAGTACAGTCCTTTTTAAATTCGAATCAAAAATAAAAGTCGCTGCTTTTCGCCAACGAACCGTCGAAATCAACAAACAACAGTTGTAAACAACATTAAATAGAACGAGTTGGACAATAAGGAATGGAGGTGACTTTAAAAATGTAGGGCAGCGTCGCCTTGGGACATTAGCGAATTTGAAACGTAAGACTGCTGGAAGAAACACGTTCCTAAATCTTGGTATGCAAATGAAACTATGAAATTAATCCTAATTCCCTTTTCGTTTAATGCTATTCAGCCCAGAATTTTAACAGCATGGGCCGTGGTATAGTATTATATTATGGAGCCGTAATAAGAAGTTTTAATGAAGGCTTACAATAGCTTGACAGTTAAAATTTGTGTTTCGTAAATCGTATTATAAGTAGCATGCGGAAAGTTCAAATTGCAATGTCAATATCATATTATATTAATAAAGATCTTGATATATATTTAATAACATAATCAAAGCATGAATGAATAAAGCAAATTAATCTTATAGTATAATTGTATATACTGAGCAATTAGTTTTTTAACTTCTGTAAACAAAGAGCAAGTTATTTCCCCAAATTAACCTGAGAAGCCATGAACTTGATTTTAGTAATGTAATAAGGAATGTGTTTGTTGTTTTAAAATTGGTTCATCCACTAAAAACAAAGTATTTCCCGATTAGGTAACTGAATTTGTTTTCTATAGAGAAAACGAAGTAAGTAAATAAGACATATTTATACGTACAAAAAGTTCTAAGAAAATTCACACTCACTTTAACTAAATTAAATACAAAACAAAAACATAATTAATTCTCAAAATCAATACAATTATTACTAATGAGTTTTCCTTAACGAAACTAAAAGCAAATCTTCTAAAGAGAATAAAATACGTATGAATATTAAAAAAATATATATAATAACAATATGTAGAAGTATATGTGAGTGAGTGAGTGCATTTTATTTTGAGAATTAAAAAGTCTAAAATGTGGCTACATCAAGATATAAGTAATAATATAAAGTACTAGCTGCGACCCGCGGTTTCACCCGCGTAAGTCCGTATCCCGTAGGAATATGGGGATAAAAAGTTGTTTATGTTATTTTATGTGTCCACCTATCTACGTACCAAATTTCATTGCAATCGGTTTAGTTGTTTTTGCGTGAATGAGCAACAAACACACACACATCCTGAGAAATTTTGAAAGAATAGAAAAAATTTGATCACGAGGCAGGACTCGAACCTGCGTATCTTGCCTAACCGTAGCAACAGTTGCTCTTTTATAAAGCATTTCAATGCTATAAAACTAAAAATTAAAATTAAACACACACATCCTTACAAACTTTCGCATTTATAATATTAGTAGGATAACTTTCAAAATGCATTATATTACATCTAATTAAATAATGTGTAGGCGCTTCAAAATAAGATTTTTTTTATCGAAGAATCTGATATAATCTTATTTGACACTCTAAATGCAATGAATTTAATTTAGATGGTAGGTTACAATGCCGACATTAATATTTACGATAAGAGATTTACTTATGAAAAAAAGTTACAAAGATTCATCATTACTGACAAGAAAGGGCACTTTTTTAAAACATGGTATCTCTTAGGTTGGTCTTAATTAAAACTATACAAGAAAATTTTAATTTTAGAACTCATTAAAGACATCTGCTTTCAACGAGTGTCCGACTCAGACTGACAATATGCGTGGGAGTCAAACAGCTCGCGCAATAAGATATATTCCATAAAAATACGTGGATCTTATTTCTCAACTACCTTCCAAAGAGGTATTTTGACGATTATTAAGAATTGATTACATTTCGGATTGGTGTAATATATATAATATGGACCTCGGATTTGAGTCAAATAGTCCATAGTTAAAACCAGGCTAGCGTGCAGGAATTAAACAGATTTTCAATTTTAACCAATACCGAAAAATATAGTGAAAAAAATCGGCATGTTCAAGAATCATAAGTTCGACGACATATTGTGACATCTACCAATCTGCACTTTGCTTGGCTCCCACCAGCGTGGTGGATTATGGCTTGGGAAGTTATAGCAGGTACGTGTTGCAGTGGGAACACATTAGATGGGCTGATGGTGATGATTTAAATAAAGTATTAATAATTCAGAGATAACTTCATAACCTGTTATGAATTCTGAAATTGCTGTCGTCAGTCCCTTGTTTTTACCGACCGGCTTTATTCCAAGGGTTGCGGCACGGTTGTGACATTTATATTTACAGTGAAACATCAGCAACAAATATCACTCATTCAGTTAAATTGAGTCGCTATTGTGTTCGTTACGTTTCAAATTATTTATCAAGGTTTTCCTGGAGCTTAAAGTTAAGTTATAATATGACATTATTTCGTTAGATTTCTAGAATTCTGGAAATGAATTATATATGTCCAAATATAAATAGTTTATTGCATTCTGCTCTTAGTGTTCTGGTTTTATTTAAATTTTACTTGCATAGAATTGAATGGAGGAAGTTGGAAGCCGGAATCATTCTCTACACCTTAGAAAAAGTAATTTTTTCTTTCAAAAAAAGTTCAGTCGACTCCCCTCTAGATTAATCACAAGATCCCATACAATAAACTTACATTAGTACCAAATCAAATAAATTAAACTACACGTCTTTGCGCGTAGCGCCTCATTAATATTAAACTATAGTTATTTTAATGGTCATAAACACATCACAGTGTCACGGATATAATGCAACATTGTAGATACGGCAGTGAATACTAAGCGAGTCATTAACTCATTGTTATTTGCTTCATCTGTCATTAAATATTTAAGTAAATCGCTCCCTACCACTGCTGTATCAAAGAATATAATATTATAACACTAATATTCAACCCACCACTACAAAGGGACTATTTTATGATATTCTTTTTGTGTCTATACTCGGGTGATAACTATTTGTAGCCTATATAATTATCTAGCCTATTAATTAGAAGACTAGAAGGTGATGTAGGCTTTTATGTTTACGTCAATCACAAAAAACACGACAAATTAACGTCAATGACATCTTAAGGTACGGCCTAATCATCTGGGGTAATGGTAGACACATTAATAAGGCATCTATTCCGCAGAAAAAATGCATCCGTGCAATCTGTGGTGGCGGTCTGTTCAAATCATGTCGACCATTGTTCCCAAACCTCCATTTCTTAACTTTGCCGTGCCTATATATTTAATTGTAAACGAACTACGAAATCTGTATTTTTTGTAAAAAGAAATATTATCTATCTGCATACAGAACTTTTATTATATATTTATTATGTAATGAGCTTTTTTAATATATGTAAAAAAACTAAAATTAATCACATGAAACATAATTTTGTTAAAAAACGAATACCTTTGAACCATGAAAGTAAATTGAATATTATAAGGGCGAAAATTTAACATACCAGTTCCATATTTTCTCCGAGCATTATATAATCATCATTTGATTAAATAACATTTGTCTCTTTTTTAGTGCGAAGTGCTAAGAAATAACTGAACATAGCATGCACTACTTTTAACAATATGGTATGGTCGTTTTTTTTTAATTTTAAACAGATTCATACATATATTCTATAATTGATAAGTAAAAATACAATGATATTAAATGCCTACTATATAAATATACATTTAATATATTAAAACAACGTAATAAGATAGTGAAGTCCCAAAAATATTGATCACAAATTTGCTACTTTTGACTATCGTACAGTGACCTTAGATCGATCAATAGATATTTAACTTAGTATCTTACTAACACGTGTATAACTTACTTGATAACAGTGAATACTGTAATTTTATCCATCAATTTAGTAATATATATGTATATATATTATAGGTATGTTATCTCTCATAATCTAAATTAATATTACAGAGAGGAAACCTTTGTTTTTGTAACGTTTTCACGCCAACACCAAGGGACCGGTTTCAAAAAATCCTTTTACCATTAGAAAGCTAAGACCGAGTTATATAAACGTGATACATCCACGAGCGAAGTCGGGGTGAACATCTTATACTTTTTTGGATTTGTTACTCGATAAATCCGTGGGTTATTGATAAGAGATTGACGAGATTTTTGAGTCGAATAGACAATTGTAGCTATGTGGTTCCTTTTTAGAATTTAGGTTTATGTATACCTCCCCCTCAATGATGTGTTCATTTTTTCTCAATGAAGCTGACTTTTTATGTAAAAACGAATAATTACAATGTAAGCTAGAATAGACGACAAAATAGTACATTCTTTATTGTATATACATGGAAACAGAGCGATTGTTACATGGTACAGAACTTATACTAAAGATAAGAAGATATAGATAAATACCGTGGATGGCTATGCCATCATGAGTGGATTTCTTCCAAGCAACCCAAAATTGGGTAATAAATTGAACTACATATTATTTTGTGAAATTACATGCAACTGAAAAAAAAAATTTGTAATGAAATCCAATCTGTTAGTCAGTCTGTCTGTTCGTCTCATTTTCACGTCTAGCTAAAACGACGTGGGATAGATTTTTCCTGAAAATCGATAAATTGTTTATATTTTTCTTTGACAGCGTTGGTGTAGCCACTGGCGGAAAGCAAGTAGATTATAAATAGAAAACAGAAACTCTTTGAACAATCATTATTTCATAATAATGTCATGTTTAATATTATTGTTTGTTACTGATTAAGATTTATCTACGCATTACATAATTTGAAGTAATTTATCGTTCTGAATATATTACAAATGCGAATAATTTATTACGATTGTTTGTAAGATTAGATTCGTGTTTTACGCGATTTATTTAAAACTAAAATTTATTTTAAATCATTTTTCATTAATTTCAATAAAACCGTCACATTATTACGCAGTTTATTAATTCGAGAAATCACTTGAGTGTTATATAGATAGATACTTGTTGAATAAATATTGAACAAATCGTGACGCCATCATTGATTCAGTATAAGATGTAATAGCCCCTTATAACAAATCATGTAAAATATGTTGTAAATAAATAAAATGGACTGATTTCTTTTTATTACATTCAGCTGTTACGTACATAAATTGTTAATCTTTAATCCTGAGTGTTCATAGATACACAAAATAATACGTACACAATATAATATTATAATTGATAGAATGAGAATACAAATGTCCACATGCCCAGCATTTTACAATTAAATGTAACAAACTTTCAATAACCATTCTCTTTGAAATGCTTAATAAAAGTAGACTTGAAAATAAACTTAGCCTAAACATTGATTTTTTCAGCTGGACGTCCACCTTCAACGAGCCAAACGGTACCAGAATCAGCTTTCTGGAATATCTCCACAGTACCTCTCCCAATGTCTTTAGCCTCTTGCCATTCCGTGTCCTTAAGTTCTTCCAAAAAGTCATTCAACGTACCTTCTTCTCTCACCTGAGGATTTTGAGACAGTTGCGTCGTTGTCAGACCCGGGCATAAAGTGACAACTCGTACGCCCGTTCTTTTGAACGTATATTCATGACCCAGAGATTTCGTGAAGCCAAGCACAGCAAATTTAGAAGCATGGTAATATGGTATGTGGGCTGTTATCCTGAATCCATAGATAGACGATACATTAATGATAGTTCCACCGTTGCCTCCCTTATCCTTTCTCATGTGTTCCAAAAACTTCATCGTCCACTCCATAACAGCTGTGACGTTGACGTCAATTGTCTTCTTAATATCATTTTCAGCAAGAACACCAGCGTTGTTTACAACAACGTCAACATTTTTGGTCACACCCATTACTTGTTGGTAGACTTTGTCTAGGTCTTCTGTAACGTTACATTTGAAGAATACGGCTCTGTCATTTCCGAATTTTGCCTTGATCCGTTCAAGGGATTGGAGTCCTTGCTTTTCATTAATGTCCAGCATTATGGCTAGTTTCGCGCCATTTGCTAAGAAGTTTTCGACCATAGACAGCCCCAGGCCCTCGGCAGAGCCAGTTATTAGCACGACCTTTCCTTTCACGTCTCTGTCCATGATAAAGTTCGATAAAGTACTAACTAATCATAGCTTACCCCCATCTATATATAGACGTATGAGGCTATTATCATTTTAGGGTTCAGCTAAACAATATGGAAATTACATTTCATTTTACGTATAATCACAGTGACTTATTGAATATGTTTTAAAATATATTTTATCTAATGAGGTTTATCGTAGCATAAAACTAGATACGTAAATATGATTGGAAGTGTTTCTATTATGTTTATATCAGGAGTATTTTTAGACATAAATTATTCCAACAATTATAATTTACATACATGTGACGTTGATTCAATGCTTTGAATAAAATATTGTCATAAAGGAGTTTAATGATAATAATTTATAGAATTATATAGGTAATGAAATTTGTGAAATCTTGATAATATTGAGTTAACAGTCTGTTTCGAGTTTTTTGAAGGAAATAAATACATGTTGAGTAACTCTGGTTAGCTCTTACAATAACTGCCTTAAATGTATATATTGTTTTTTATGTACATTGTAACTGTGGGCACTAGATTTATTTTTTTATACTTGTTTTAAAAAAGTATTAAAATCAGGAATTTTGTATTTAAATGTTAAAGTTCATGTCACAAGCCAATCCTATAGATCTGAATAAACTCATTTCTTTTCAACTTTCTTTTATTTTCAAATTAATTAGATCAATGGATAACTCTAACTGTAACCTTGTTATATTTGATGTCAAGAAATAAATAAATTAAAAAACATATTTCCCGTACCGGGAATCGAACCCGAGCCTCCTGGGTGAAAGCCAGGTATCCTAGCCACTAGACCATACGGGAGATACCATTTGAAGGAAAAATTTGGTAGTAATCTGCAGGGTTTTGTATTTCGAACAGTATTTATATTAACTTCATTATGTTGTATAAATAAAAAATGAATAATTGAAGATGTTGCTAAGCGTACAATTCGTTTTATTTAGCCGTTTTTGTAAAGGTACAAGGTTAGTTATTAGTATAAAGCTAAATAAATCTGCGCCCCGCTGTTTCACCCGCGTAGGTCCGTATCCCGTAGGAATATCGGGATAAAAATTGCCTATATGTTATTCCAGCTATCCAGCTGTCTACGTACGGCGGTTCGGTAGTTTTTGTGTGGAAGAGCAACAAACACACACACATCCTTACAAACTTTCGCATTTACAATATTAGTAGGACTAGTAGGATAGTAGGATAACATTATATATTTAATGTTAGCATTGTTATCTCTTGAGTAATAAACAATTTTAGCTACACTAGAACACACTGTTTTTCATACATAATAGGAAATGGGTAAATACAGGATTTATCTTATGATACCATATCTGTTTGTTTAAAGTTAATTTATTATAATAAACCAGTAAGGTGAAAGGTGATCTAGCTTATCGGTTTATCTTTCTCAGAAACTTAACTTAACATTAAACATTTACATTCGATCAGGATTAAAGAAATATTTGAGTAAAGGATAAGATTTAGAAGGAAAATAGAAACAACCACAGATTTATTATACTTAGTCTGGCCATAAATACTGTTACACTTAATTATAAAAAAATATTACATTTGAATTTCGAATCTGT
>NC_052116.1:7678588-7685944 GCF_012273895.1 Zerene cesonia | reverse complement strand
ATGTTTTTTTCCGCCGACGTCCCAAAAACGTGGGAGTTTTTCAAATCATCTGTATTTTAGTTTTTGCGTTGTTACTCGATAAATCCGTGGGTTTTTGATATGTTGTTTGTCTGTCTGTTTTATATGATTATTTTTGTATTTATTAGAAAAACATTTTTTTTTAAATATACCCATTTTTAAAATATGGAGATGACATAATATTTTATAGTACAGAATGATCACTATAATTGTTATTATATGTTTTCTATTTTCCTATATTATGCAACTACTCTATAATCATAACCCACTTATGTTAGCATAATATCATTTCAAATTTAAAAATAACCGAAGCAATGATAGTAAATTTTTATCATATCTAAAATAATGTTGATAAATAATTTAAAATGATATAAAATAATGCAATTTGTATGTAACCTTTCACAATCATCAAAAATACAAAAACTTATTCCCGTACCGGGAATCGAACCCGAGCCTCCTGGGTGAAAGCCAGGTATCCTAGCCACTAGACCATACGGGAGATATGAGACGGGTCAAAATTTAGAAAGAAATAGTTAGATAACTTTTATAATCAAAGTATTTATAATGTGACCTTGAAACCACTTGGTCGAATTAAAAATTATTGCATATTTATTTTAAGATTCTTTAAAAATTTTCTCTCACATTGACGCTATGGCGACGTCGCGTCACGAATCCTTCTCAGTGGAAGTCAAATCAATGGTAGTTTTAAACTATTCTATTAAATAAAACGTTTATTTTTTTTATATTCTTGTCCTGTCTTTACTATCTCGGGAGTCTGCGGTATTTTATATGTGTACAATGATTACGTCTTGAAAATTAAGCAGGTCTGTGGTAATGCTGCATTTTATGCGTATGTATTTCTAATGAATTATGCATTTACATAAATATTTCCTGCTATTAGTGCAGGTGAGACTATTTTTAGTGTCGGTGATAATTACATGGTAAACACAACATCATCTTCGTTTAAATCTTTGGTTATAAGATCAGTCAGTATGTAACTAGCTAAATAAAAGGCATTTACTCTAATTATATGGTATTTAAATATTAATAAAACAGTGCCAATAGTTATTTCATATACAGGTACTATACATTTTCGTATTACGTTACGTAATTCTTTTTGAAAAAATATTTTCTCTGACATGGATTTCGACCAAACCTATAGGAATGAATAAGTAAATGTATATTTATGACGTTTGTTGTTGTGTGTATTCCCATTACATACATAATATATACATAATTCCCCCAAGGGGATAAAATATCTGGTGAAAGTTCTCACCATGGAAATTTACATGGTGGTCGAGCACGATTCGGCACAATTTTTTTCTTAACTTTCCTAGTATTTTTTGTCCTTTCCTTAAAAATATAAAAAAAAAACATGGAAATTTAATAAGACCGCGAAGTTGAAGCTGAGGTAAAAGGCTAGTTTTATAATAATATAATCTCTTCATCAATGGATATTTACCTACGTGGTTTGCGAGTGCTATATATATACATTATATATAATATATATGTACAATGGGCAAAACAGGATTGAACCATAACACAAATACCATATTATATCATATATATAAATACGACTCTCTTACATTTAAATAAACCTGATTTTAGAAATGCATGAAATAAGAATTGCACCTGCTACAGACGTGTGAATGCTTCAAAGGAAAAATGTGTCGTGAATTTTCCAATACTTGTAATACATGACCTGAGATGTACTGTTATACGAAATCTTATGCTATGTAAGGAGCAATGTACGAGACAGTGATAATTATAGATTACTAGCTTTTAGCCCACGTAATTAAAAGAAAAGAAAACAGTGCCGGCTTTTTAACATAGCATATATCCCGTTTCCGTGTAACGTCCGGTATCCTATGTCGGTTCTTGAAACTTCAGCTATGTCTTTATCAAATTTCATCAATGTCAGTTCAATGGTTCAAGCGTGAAGATAAGACAAACAGAGCGATATACTAACCAATTTATAATATTCATAATATTCAATTTTTTTTATGGCAGAGCAAGCAAAGGGCCACGCAGATGGGCCACGACGTTAAGTGGTCACCACCGCCCATAAACACTTGTAACACTAGATGTGTTTCAGTTGCTTTGCCGGCCTTTCAGTGACATATACGCTCTTTCTTGAAGGCCCCAATGTCGTATTTTTCGGGAACACCATAGATAATAACATCTTGGAATTTTTAGATAAATTTATAATAATTATAATGAGACCACTTGATACAGTTTCTGAAACCAATTTAATTTTCATGTTAACTTCAACAGAGACGGTAATTTGCTAGAAAAACAACATTATGTTTATGTTAATTAAATTTGCAAATATGAAATCATCTGTGATAAGAGGCATGACATAAACATTAGCAGCCTGGCAAACAGTTGATAAAATTAATAGATACGTAATGTACTTTTAATAGAACGTCTAGTTAATGCTAGCACTTATAGTAAGTAGGATCTGAGTGTTATTATACTCGAATAAATACATGTTAGAAATCAAAAAATGTTAGTTAAATATTAATTTGATCGTAATAAGAATGTACTGCAGAACTGCTTAATTGATGTATTTAGTTGATAACAAATCACAGCCAGTCGCAAAGACAAAGTGAGGGTAGCTGGGCCGAACATCTGAAGACCAAGGTATAATCCCTACCTAGTTTCAATCATCCCAGTTTCAAGTGATTCGATAGCTCAACGAGTTAAACTTGTTCGAAACAAACGGGTGGGAAGCCGCCGGCATAAACTAGTATTAAATAACACCCACACTCACACGCATGCACTTTTTCTAATTTTAATATACTTAATTGAAAAAAAAAAACTGTAAGAAAATATAATTTACAAAAATGTGAGGGATTCTAAAGCCTGTTACACAGTTTTTACTAACCCAGGCTTTCGTTTCTACCAATATAATTGTATTATTTAACAGTTTTAAGACTTTATTATTATCAAAAATAAATAAATAAATAATTAATATAGACTTTATTATTATTAATAATAATAAATAAATAAAACACCATTGATGTCCGATTAAAGTATAGGCACCTAGCTTCTCCCGTGGTTACACTGTAGGATTTCCGGATTACCGTAGGATTTCCAAGATATAAAGTATCCTATGCCTTTCCGGGGCTCAAACTACCTTTACGCTAAGCTTTATCCAAATCGGTAATGTGGTTTAGGCGTGAAGAAGAGACAGAGTCACTTTCGCATTTACATTTTACAAGATAATAAATTCTTGTGTCACAGTGTTTGATGCCATACACCCTCGGAACGACTTGGTTGATTTTAATGAAATTTTATATTATGTTGTTTATTTATGAATAAAATAGGCCGAATAGGAAGTATACTATTTTTTATACTCGTAATTAATAAGGGAAAATCAAGAACAATGTTAATAGGCTCATAAATAACCTTTATATATATACACATACATATGTATAATATCATCATCATCATCATCATCATCAGCCCATATATGTTCCCACTGCTGGGACACAGGCCTCCTATGAGGGTTCAGGCCATAATCCACCACGCTGGCCAAGTGCGGGTTGGCAGATGTCACATGTCGCCGAACTTTTGATTGTCGGACATGCCGGTTTCCTCACGATGTTTTCCTTCACCGTTTTAAGAAGTGGTGATGTTATCTACATGCGCAGATAAATTGAAAAATCAATTTATTTCTTGCACGCTCGCCCGGTCTCGAACCCCGACTTATCGATTTTGAAGTCCGAGGTTCTCACCACTGAGCCACCACTGCACACTGAGCCACCACTGCACCACTGCACAATGTATAATATATTTGATATGATTTATAAGTTCAGATACACATGATATCAATCTCTTGAAGTATAAATCGAAAGTAATGTTTATATCAACTTGAAAAAATACAATATTTACACAGATCTGTGTAATTGCTAGCACAAATTTGGTAGGCGGTACAAATTATAAAAAATTATTGGTAACTATTTTTTTATTCCTTATTTCATCGTATGAACTTATGTATTCTTCAATACAAAACTTCGAACTTTATTTCAAGGTACTGTTATAGTTAGTATTAAGTTTTCCCGTTCTGGGCGGCGTTTTTCTTTGTTATTGAAATTAGTTAAAAACATAAGAATAAGCTTCTTAAATCGCATTATAGAAAGCTAACCTGTTGTTAGATTTTGCATTAAAAAGTGGCTATTTTGAAGCAATCCAGACTTTGTAGACTAATAAAGTAGTGTGTTAATAGTTAATAAATAAAACAAAAATAAAATTCCATACCATATCGTTATAATTATATTTTTCCTTATTTTAATTATTTCGAAAAACACGCGCCACATTTCTATCAATTTTACTAGTCAGTTACGATTAATCCACGAAAAATAATGCGTTGAATCACAAGCAGCATATGCTTCGGATCACAGTTTCCAGATAGTTTGCAATCTCGCAGGTTAGATCTGTTATTACAATCTAACATCAAAATATAGTATATAATAATCAAGTAGTTATTTTGAGGGAGAATACCCTCTTGGTATTAGTAGGTGAACCTTAGAACTACTCTCGCTTGTATAGGTACATTTAAACAAATAATACACCTTAATATAACCCAATAACTATTATAACATTTAAAACTATGAAACAAATTTTATCCTAATCTAATATATATATAGTGTAACATTAATTTTAAATTTACACACTATGAAATAGAGTTCAATTTTCCATTCACTGCCGTAGTGTGAAATTTAGCCAATGTCCACCAGCAATAGCAATGTTAAAGTTTTCCATTGACAGTTTGGTTGGGATACACGTCTTACTGCAAGGGGAAACATTGACGTGGAGAATAATTTGATAAAGTATCATTTTCAGTTCCAGCAGTGCAAATCTTGAACCTGGAATATACAAACATTGTTATTTAAAGAAATAAACAAAGTAATAAGCTTTCTACAGACTTATTGTTTTTGGAAAATTATATATGTATAGATTCATTATAATGTAGGTAGATCATCAAGAGAGAGAACTGTTGTTGAGAGTCAACTGTTGTTATTGCTAAATAGTTAGTTATGCTTGTAACAGTATTGCTTAGATTAAGAATTATTTATATCCCAAAAAACTCATTGCGTAATTTTAATTTTTTTTAATTATGTATATATATTTTTTTTAAGTATATCAATGTTTTAATAAGTATATCTAATAAACATTATGTTATTGTATGGTTATAGTGAAATAAGAAATCGGTTCTAGCAAATGGGTCAGTCGTTATATGTTTTCTTTCTCTGACTTACCTATACAATTCCTGGGTCCATCACCGAATGGCATATATGTCATTGGATTGATTTTATCCTTATTCTCCTCTGAGAAGCGCTCCGGATCGAACTTCTCAGGGTTAGGGAAGAATTCGGGATCTCGATGGATGCACCACATTGGCAATAAGACAAATTCCCCTTTCCGGAGCTAGAAATATTTTTTATTTAGTAGGTAATGTACCCTTTCGACCCAAAAGAATGTTTGTTAATATTTAGAAAATATAACTTACAATAAAATCTTTGGACGATTCGCTATTAGGCTTTCCCATGTTGTAATCTTTTGTGCAAACTCTGTCCAGCTGGAAACCAGGGGGCCAGAGTCTAAGCACCTCTGAAATTTTGGCATAATATTTTGAATATGAACCAAACGAATGTATGTAAAGCTTAATGTAATTTTGGTGTACCCGACGAGTCACAATATGCTTGCAATAATGCCTCATGTCGTATGCTCATTCTTTTACTATGGAAGTCTATATACCGTCTGCCACTTTTCAACTAGTACATAGATATCACTGTAATACAATCAAATAATAATTTTTAAAATGAACATAATACCTGAAACCACCATATCCAAGTACGGCAAAGATTGAATCGAATTGTATTCTATCTTGCCGTTGTTTTTCACCGCATCTTCTTTTATCTCTGTTGCTAGCCTCTCTTGAATCTCTGGGTGCAACGCGAGTTCGTGAAGGGCGAAAGACATAGCTGTAGCAATTGTTTCAAAACCAGCGATAAAGAAGAGGACAGCTTGGGCAATCAGGTCGTTGTCGGTCCATTCTGGAAATTACAAATTGATGGGTATGAAATATCAATATATAATAGTTTGGAGATAGGAGGTAACAATGATGCTTAACATGCAATGATGACTGATAATCAATGATAATATATTCAACTTTCTTCCAGGACAGTTTTTTGGCATTATTATTGTGATATTATATTCGGAAAATTTAAAAGTAAAGTTGACATGATTTTAAAAGAACAACTACAGAGATTTCTGCCGGGTTTTCTCTTCTACAAAATACTAATACATAATATAATTTAACAATTAAATAAAAAGCGCTTATGTACGAAGTCTAGTGGAACGAAGAAATGTTTGGCTTAAGTTTTTATAATATAATGAATAACAAACACTATTTTAAGCACTTTAGAAATATGCTTGCTGGGTGTATACAGTATGTCAAATAATTAATCACTAGCTGTGACCCGCGGTTGAAACCGCGTAAGTCCGTAACCCGTACGAATATCGGTATAAAAGTGCCTATGTGTTATTTCAGTTGTCCAGCTATCTACGAAGCAAATTTCATTGCAATCGGTTCAGTAGTTTTTGCGTGAAAGAGTAACAGACGCACACATACATATGCATCCATCCTCACAAACTTTCGCATTTATAGTATTATTATTCGCCAATAGATGTCATGTGGAAGAGTCATAATAAATGGGACTACTCAAACGCCTCCTATTTGTTAAAAAAATAAGTTTAAGTCGATGAAACACGAATAAAACACGAATATGACATTTTTAAAAGATTCCTAGCTAGATCGATTTATCGCCCCCGAAACCCCCTAGATACTAAATTTCATGAAAATCGTTGGAGTCGATTCCGAGATTCCAATTATATATATATATATATATATATACAAGAATTGCTCGTTTAAACGTATAAGATTACAGTGCTAATTCCTTATATTATACCTCTTTGTATTTTTCTCTTTCCAACAGAGGACTCCTCAACCGTAGCAAAACCTGCGTCGTTGACAGCATCTTTAGGTTTTTCCTCATGATTCAGTCGACCTTTAAATAAAACAATATGTAATAATAACCGAGCTGAATGTGTAAATCGAAAAGTCGGAGACTCCAACCGCTCTCTCTCAACCTGCGTGGAGAATATAAAGTGATGTTGATAATTGCTAAAAACCTCATATAAATAATGTTTACTTATTTTTGGATATTCATGAAAATGTCCCATATTATTGCGCAGTAATATACCTAGTCTTGCCATAAATATTGTAATAAAGAAAAAAGAAAATTGTTAACTGCAAATAACATTTATTAC
>NC_052116.1:7666294-7677588 GCF_012273895.1 Zerene cesonia | reverse complement strand
ATTTCCACTTAAGAATACAATCATACATTTCATTGTATAATTACTTCAATAGCACTCAACTAATTGTTTGGATGAGCTTTATTATCTTTGTAAATAGTTAAAGTCATTACACCTACACTTCAAATCCATGACGACAAAAATACTCAAAGATAACATGCACTAATATTTATATTAACGCGGCGACATATTGTATATATGAGATATGTAAAGGTAATTTCAATTTTAGATTGTAATAAATACACTCCTTTCTATAGAAATTATAGTGAAAATACCGCACATTTCGTTGCCCATAATTTTACCTTTTTTAGCTTCCATTAGGAGATGTATCATGTCAGGTCGAATTATTTTATTAGCCTCTCTGTTGCTCATTGTGTCCAAAACCAGTCGAGTGAAGAAACGTGTTGTTGACTTCGAAAACAGCGTCAATTTCAGTCTCTGAAATAGAATAATTTATTAATATAATGAGAATAGTTATTTGATACAAAACGAAATGGAAAGATCGGTTTCCATTGCATTTCATTTTTAATTTCAATATGATGCGGTTTTTTTCTTTAAATGTCTAATCAAATTGTATAAATTCATTTAGTTAGTATCCATTAGTTCATGTACAATTAGTAATCTAAATTTGTAAAATTTTATAGCAAAAAGCCAATGACTGAATTTCTGAATTAGGAAAATTTCATACCATTACTGTGTTAAATCAAATTGTATAACGGTTCAATAATTACTGAAGGTACGTAATGAATGACCTTCACTCTAATCGTTGACGAAAATATCAAGAAAGTGTTTACAAACAATCTACAGACTCGTTTCAACTTCAAAGCCAATTATTCATATTGTGGTGTTTGATTAATGTGCCCAGAGGTCAATAATTCGTCAAGGTTAAAGGGACAAATTGTTTTCGGAACCGGCGATTTTTGGCGGATTGTTTTGACGGTTGTAATCGCAATTTAAAGGTCAACAACCCCATTCTTTATATAGATTCGCAATTGAACCTCATCATACTTATTTTTTGCGGATATTTTATTGCAATGCTTATGAAACCAGAAATAAATAACTCTAGAATGCTATTCAAAGATCATTTATAATTTAAAATCTTGCAGATCGAATTAGTTTTTATTTTTACTCATGTGATGATAAGGATGACACTGGATATTTAATAGAAGTTATAAATGCGAATGTAACTCTGTCTATCTTTCTATTTTTCGCGTCTAAACCACTAAACCAATCCTATCTTGCTTATACATAATATTATAGTTTCTAAGGATGTGTCAGCTTTTTATCCCTATATTCCTACGGGATACGGACTTACGCGGGTGAAACCGCGGGGCGCAGCTAGTATGACACTTTTGTAAGAAAGACCTACGTAACCTGTAATGATTCCATCTCACCTTAACAAGGCCGGGGAAAGCGGTATACGCAAAAAACATAAGCATCTGCCGTATTTTGAATTGGGCAGCTTCCTTCCCCATCTCGTAAAACTCGTTGTTGGCTTCATGGGAATTCACTTTTAGGCCGAAAGCACACGTCGCGATCACGTCATTGGTGAAACGCGTCGTAAGATCCTTGCAGTCCACTTCAATTGTGCCGCCTTAAAATAATTCAATACTGCTATTTACTACTGATTAGCTTGAAAGTAAAACAATAAAGTGGGTAACATTCCACCAAAACCTTTACAAGACATATTATTTTATTATATTAAATTTTACAGATTTTAAACACATTTTTTTTTACTAAAATACAATATATACTAACCAGGATATGATTTAGTATTAGAGAATGAAATATTATCAGGGTTCATTTATGTGAGTTATTCTAGCATAATTTTTAAACGTTCGGAAAGTTCTGAATGTATTATAATTTCTTTGAAGTATCTCAGTTTTATGAAAATCGGATATTTATAACCTTATTTTATAAAACTCTTTTAATCCTACCTAACATTGACAGTAAGTTTTATTACTTATTCCTAAGTAACGGTAATAATAACAGTTTTTAATGCAACCATAGCAGAACCAAATTGTTAAATACATATATGATGGAATACAATATGAAGATTTTTCGAATTTTTTTCTTTATTTGTGCTATAAATGCTTCATCCCAATTTTCAATTTTACTCCCCTAGTAGTAAGTTAAAAATTATCGAAAATATATTTGATTATTTGCTGTAACTAAAACAGTGTTCTTTTAGCAATTGTTTCTTTGTCTATGCTATAAGACGTTGCTTCATACCAAATTTCAAGATTTTTACTGAGTTCACGGGAAGTACCCTGTAGGTTTTGATTTCCTTGCTAGCATTGAAAATTTAAAGCATAAATGATTGAATCTTCTGATTACGTCCGCTTAGAAGTTAGATATTTTTTACAAAATTAAAAGTAGATCTCAGTATTTGATAAAAATTTCAACGCGTTCCTGAGAAAAATGGTCTCGACAAACAGGCAAACAGAAGGGCAATAAAGTTACCTATCCTATAAGGGTTTCGTAATATTTCCTTCTGAGGTATGAAACGCTAAAAATCACAGCACAGAGATCGTGGGGTCAACTGGCACAAAGCAAATACAAAATTCGAAGAGACTAGACTGATAACAAGCTCATAAAAAATATCACTGCGACCGTAACGACCGGAAATAAATAAGAAAACATTCATTTTGTTTTGATTGTTTGTACAAAAACAAAACATATAAAAAAACAGTACACTGCGCAGATATCGTGTTTTGATTCTAAGGTCACATTAAGAATGACTTGCTAAAAAAACAACAGGTTTTAACTCCTATCTCAGATTTACGTGTAATGTGAATCCACATTGTTGGAATTTATACTCTACGAAAATCCACCTATCTATGCTAATATGTTGAAGAGTTTGTTTGTTTGAACTTACTAATCTCAATAACTACTCGTCCGATTAAAAAAATTCTTTCAGTGTTAGATAGCCCATTTATTGAGTAAGGTTATGGGCTATATATGTACCACGAGCGAAGGTGAGGCGGACAGCTAGTTTAAAATAAATATCTTTACTGTCTTCAAATTGTCAGAACTTAACCAAATTGATATGGGGTCCCATAACAATTTAGGGGGAGTAAGAGCTTTTAAATTAAGTATGTATAATAAGTAGAAATTTCTGAGGTAACAAAGCAAATAAAAATTACAGTCGAATTGATAACCAACTCGTTATTTTGAAGTCGGTTGAAAAACTACGCAATATCGAATGATTGGTGTATCATATAAAGTTAAAGTGGTGTCAATTATAAATGCGTTGAACTCTTGGACTTAAAGAATTGACGGAGATACAAACAAAAAAAAAACAAATATATGTGATATTAATAGTTTTACAATATCCACATAACAAAAAATAACCTCCCGGCTCATAATACTTAGTTAATGTGTTTCTATATATTGTATCTCTATCCTTCTAATATTATTTATGCGAAAGTATCTCTGTTTTTCTGTCTTTTCTGCACACCTGAACCGATTTGGATGAAATTTGATACAAAGATAGTTTGTGACCCGAGAATAGACATGTGTTAGTTTCTATCCAGGGAACCCCGGGATTTCGTTGCTTTTGGGACTGTGTTTGTTAAAGCTACTTCTTAGTAATTCATGTGTCTGTGAAGTCCCATGTTAAATAGGAGGGTAGCAGATGATATAAATCTGTCTCTGTCTCAATTTTCTTTAGGACGAGTAGGTGATTAACCTTCTGTATCCTGCCAGACCGAGGCATTTTTGGTGAGACCCCACCGGGAATCGAACCCAGGACCCCTCAGTTGTACGTTCACGTTTAATACTATACCAAAGAAGCAGCCGAATAATTTATGCATAGGTATGTTTTGTAATATTACGTCGTAATATACCATATATTAAGACGTAATAAACTTGATCAAGCGCTTCGAGGAACCTTGTTTCAAACCGGTTTCACTACTTAACTACATAATCAGCTGTTATTTAAAATAATTCACCTCAATACACAACACACCTATGACTTAGCATAATTTAATTATAAGTACCTCCATTGTATAATAACAAAATAAAAACATAAAGTCAGAACATATATTATACACACACACTTATATATATATGTATAAAGACAGAACAAACAAGAAAAATAAACGAACATATCCCTACTAATATTAAATATGCGTTAGTAACTCCATCCGTCGATCTGTCTCTTCACGCCTTAACCCATCATCCAATTTAGATGATTTCTAGCACAAGATCGTTTGTTTCCAAAGGTACGATGGCTTTGAACCCGAAAATACGACAGGAACGGCTACAATGCCGGGAAAAGCCCAGGACGGACTATACCTTCGGGTAAAAGATAATAACAATACAAAATAATGTAACTAAATCGAGTGTGACTCAATCGATTAACTTATGACTTAGTTGTTTACTGATTCTTGGGCCAAAAATATATAATTAATTACGATATTAAGGGTACCTTAAGTGCAAGTCTAAGCAGGTAAGATATTACTTGCGATCTATATATGATCTATTTATTGTATAATTAATTTCCAAATAGCCTTATAGTTTAAGCCTAGCCTTGATTTTTTACTAAAAACATAAATTAAAAACCAGTTTTGGTAGATACGCGATAATTGAAAATATTGTGCTTAATATAATATGGAGGTCACACTATTATAAAATATAATTTTACTAATTAAGGTTGATAAGTTCATTTATTCAAGCTGTAATAAGTATTTACCTAATGCTAATTACACCTGTTTTCAACCGACTTAAAAGAAAGGAGGAGGTTATAAATTCGCCTGTTTATTTGTGTTTTTACCTCATAACTTCTTACTGGGTGAACCGATTTTGTATAGTATTTTTTATTTGAAGGTTCCTCTCGTATGGTACCATTTAAATTAAGTCTAGTTCTAAAAATTTAAAGTCAGTTTCGTTTTTGTTTCAATATATTTTTTGGTTGTGTACAGTTTTGAAATAATCTCTTTATATTTGAAAAAAAATTAACAATACAATAAATCGATCATGAGGCCTCGACGGCCCATTCTTTGCTATCACATAGCTACGCCTGAACAAATCTTTTGGATTATGTGTTTACCAACTTTTAGTTTGAATTTAAAAGATTTTATAAATACTGCCATCATCATAGAATATTCTGTAGATAAACCAATGTCATAATACGACTAGGGTATTTTTAGCCTTAGAATGATGTCATTTAAAGACAATAGGTTTATGAGATGAACGTGTATCTCATACATCAGAGCCTGTGACTATGTGAATACAAATTTTATTTATTCATAATTAAAAATTCATTAACATTCATATGTACCTACTAGTTTTTCGCCTGCGGCTTCGCCCAAGCGTCTCGCTTCGTAGGCTATGTCATTCTTTAGCCTCCTAGCTATCTCCAGACATAAAAGTCATACAAAATAATCGCTCCGTTACGACGTGAAAGAAAGACAAGAAGTAAACAATTAATTGAATATTTATATGACTATTAGTTATATATTTATATCTATATTATAGCCCTCTAATATTTTCTCCCATTATAAAGCCATCTTAAAGCAAAGAATTAGCTAGCTTTTACACTGAAGACCGGCATGAAATAGTAGCATGCATATAGATAACATACATTTGTTATCGTGGGTAGTAGGTTTATATTATTTTAAAAGAACAACTACAGTTACGTGCTCTTCTCTGTAGAAACTGCCTTTCGAACCGGTGGTTAATTGTCTAACTGTGTCATATGACGATTCAAAAATGTTTCTATAGGCAGTCTAGTTGAATGAATAAATGTTTGAGTTTGAGTGGTTATCGCCTACAGGCGAACCACCAGCTTAGTTTCCTGCTATGACATGAAAAAAGCTTACGTGTTCGTTTGGTATATCACTGCAAAGTAATATCAAAATCTATCTAAAAATGATATTAATATATATCTAGATTATT
This sequence comes from Zerene cesonia, assembly GCF_012273895.1. Lineage (NCBI taxonomy): Eukaryota > Metazoa > Arthropoda > Insecta > Lepidoptera > Pieridae > Zerene > Zerene cesonia. The sequence continues at coordinate 7,671,690 of NC_052116.1, read as the reverse complement.
ACACACACAATATTAACAGATCTTACTTCCAGAATCATCAATCCTCTTCTTCAAAGCCTGTATCATCTGGTTCCCAACTTCCTCCATGAAAGGGACCATCACTCGAATTTTGGAGCTGGTAAACGCTGGACTCATGGTAGACCGCATGTCCTTCCATTCTTCGCCTGAAACAAAGTTTTCATAATATTCTTGTATGATATCGTACTAATATTATGGATGCGAAAGTTTGTAAGGATGTGTGTGTGTGTTTGTTGCTCTTTCACTCAAAACTACTGAACCGATTACAATAAAATTTGGTACGTAGATAGCTGGACAACTGGAATAACATATAGACTTTTTATCCCGATATTCCTATGGGATACAGACTTGCGCGGGTGAAACCGCGGGGAGAAACTAGTATATAGATAATTGCATATTATTAAATCAAACAAATCTTTACATTGCTGAATGTGTGAGACTATTCCTCTTATATATATTTCAGTATGATAATTTGCACACATATTTATTTTTAACATATAAGCTTAAAAACTGTTTTATAGTATGTATTTAATCACCATTGATGTATAAAATGTTATCGAATAATTGTTTGATACATTTTCACCGTACTGTGACATCTCAAATATTGCCTCAAATTAACAATTCTTATGACAATATATATAATGACATAATTCTCAACTGCTCTATGTACAGCCGGTGTAAATAATACTGTAATTAATCCATTGTAAATAGATCTCTAAATCAAGTTGTGTGTGCCTATAGACACATTAGATGTTTCAAGTTTGTTTATGATGTATTCTAAAAACCTTTTAGACGCTTTTAGATATAACTTTTATAAAAGAGTAACTAACACTAGCATGCCATAATATAAATAATGATTAAGATTAGAGAGTGATTGGGGAGTGTATATTAATAATAATGAAATACATTATATTCTAAATTTTCTAATAGAATCTTCAAAACAATTTTGTATAGTATAGTGTATTTCTTTAATTTTCTACAAATGCCTAAACCAAAACACAATGAGTTCGCTTAATGCTTTGGAAATTTCATGAGCGCATATTTTTTTTATGTTACAGTCGGCAATGGAGCTGGTGGGTATGCGCCTGATGGTAAGCGCTACCACCGCCCATGAACATTTGGAGACGCATAAGGTCCATTGATGACCTTACGCCTCTACAAATGGATTGCCGACTTTTTGTGAAGGGATTAAGAAAGGATTGGCGATAGGAATAAAGGAAAGGACTGGGAATGGTTAGGAAAAGGATATGGGCCTCCGAGCATTGAAATTATAAATGTTAATATTAATTATTATTGATGCTCTGGGATCGAGAGTTGACACATTTTTTGAAAATGAATACTCCATTATGCTTTTTTAAGCTTGTTAATTATCAAATTAATTAGGTCAAAGTCACGATCAACACCGAACAGCATTTAAGTGCCTGGAGTAAATTTTAATCAATTTTTCTCATGAAACCGATACTTCCAGCAAATGGGCAATAAACGTTATATAATGAGGAGTGATTGTACAAGTTTGTAGAGGCTTTTTTTCCATAAAGTAAATAGACTGCCTGATGTTCTCATAAGTATAGAATAATATTAAGAAGTAAATGGGCAATCAATGAAAAATTATGAGGGATTTTTTTTTATTTATAGAGGTTTTTCCATAAAGTACACAGTTTAGCTGATTTTCCCTTAATTTGAGAATTGTAAGAGTTAAGGAAACATTTTAAAAGTTTTTATGAAAATGAAAATATATTTTTCAGCTACGATAAGATAACCTGTGCAGTACAGTACACAGTGCAGTGGTTTATTGACACGAGAATTTTATTGTAATGTTAACTAAGATATATCAAGTACTTATACTCAAGTTTCCAATACATGTTCTTTAATATTAAAATATCCACTTCATAGTATTAGAACAACTCTTCCCGTAGTACTTTGTATATTTTAAGATCTTAAAAACGGCGAAACGGATTTTAATGCGTTTTTTCAATAGGAAGCTCTAGAGCAGTGGTTGGAACTTCAGACTTTAAAGTGAAAAATCGAGGGTTTGGAACCAGGCGAGCGTGCGAGAAATTAATTGATCTTTCAATTTATCAATACGTCTAACTTCTATTTGCTTTATTGCCCCTATTTGTGCATAATTTATCCCATATTTTGTCTGCTTTTATGTAACTTTTGTGTGCAATAGATTTATCTATATTTATAATTGCACGCATGCAAGGCCGGGGAGGCGCTAGAGCGTAGCTAACAAACGACTACGCCACAACTCACCTCTCAAAGAGAAAAGGTTCCTCGCGAATATTGGTTCTACCTCCTCGTCCGTAAACCCGCGATGGTCGAGGAAATGTTCGAAGTCCTTTATAGTTATTTTCTTTATCAAGTCCAGGTCTCTCACCACTACGACTGCGTTCATAAATTCAAATTTACCAACGAACCTGCAACAATTAAATTCATAGACACGTAACCGCAACCCGTCTCTTTTTAATAAAAAATCGAGCATACGAACTGATGATTCGTAAGAGTCCTTGTGAAGGTATTGCCGGAAAAATTTGTAGTCACAAAGTTAATTAAATAAGAAAAAAACTCCTTTCAAATTATAATATGAATATTTTTATAATTGCATTTGATATGACAGATTTTTTTTATATATGCCTTCATTGTAATTTTGGTAACTAACATTATTAATAAAAGTCTATTAGTATATGTTATTTTAATAAATTCTTTCTATTGTTTTTTTTTTGTAACAAGTAAAAAAAATTTAGTTGTCATCCCAAAATTAGTTAATTTGAAAATTTAGATAACTCTATTTCTGAACTCAAACTCAAACATTTATTTATTGAATTGGACTTCTTACAGAAGCACTTTTGAATCGTCATAACACAGTTTGAACATTTACCAACAGTTCGGAAAACAATTCTACAGAGAAGAGCCGGTAGGGAACTGTGTAGTAACTCTATATTACTTAACTATAAATTATTATAAAATGCTTTACCAACCTTTCATTAGGAAATTGATTGTAATATTTCTCTAAATCATAAACGACATGGCATTTTCTTGTTATAACTGGCCACATGTTCCCAAGAAAAGGCACGGGGTCAATTTGTTTAACTCCATTTGCCGTGAATCTTGAATAAATTTGCCGAAGATATATGTAAACTATGGCCAAAATTACACCCGTCCATATTAGAAAAATCATGATCTGTTGGGAAAGAAAATATACTTAAATATTTGTAATACATTTGCAGCTCATATCCTCTCTATAAACCATCATAAGTGTCATCTCACTTCATAATATAATTACGTTAAATTTTCTGAATTACAGGAGAAATCTGTAGGATCAATTTTTAAGAAGATTTTTTTAAAAACACTTAGTACTAGCGGCTTGTCATGTGACAAATACTTCTGACCTTTCTGTGACCTGCAATTTGCATTGATTTAGCTGATAACCAATCAAATAGAATCTTATATGACTTTGTATAGAGATCTATTATAGATATAAAGTATACAACCGTATACAAAACTTACTTTCGTAATATCCCTTAGACGGTTTTGACAATTTGTGAATTTAAATCAGTCGAGCAAGGGATACAGACAGAATAGGATACGATTAAAAATAGGAAGACAAACAAAGTACCTAAATTGATTATAAATGATAAAACATGCTACCTTATATTTATAAACAGATAATAACGAATTAATTGTGACAGTTTATCATGATAATATGTTATAAATAAATTATATCAATGTAATTATAAAAGACTCACTAGATTATCACAACACAATGTTTGTTTGTACACAAACAGCAGACGAATAAAACGAGACACGTTTGCAATGGACTTCAACACGTAAATAATACAAACCAGACGGTGACAACCTGTTTTATATCAATGAATCACGTTGTGACTTCGTTATCGTAGTACAGGCTGCTTGATTAAGTAATATATATATCTATACTATATCTACTATATTATAATATAGATATATGTAAAATTCCCGTGTTAAAATGCTAGTTACCATACTCCTCCGAAACAGCTGGACCGAGTCTCTTTCTTCTTTTTTTTGCTCTTGTGTCGGGGTTTTTTTTTTTTTAATTTTTTTTTTAAATTTTTGAAGTATATTCTTAATTTTATTTTTAAGTTCATCTTTGTTGCTTAATTGGACTTTTTGTATCTGGTGGCACTACCATGTCCCCACCATCCGTTCCATCCCGAAGCAATTCAGGCTATTTTCGAGCCCCCTATAATTTCGTTGTGGATAAAACAAGAAACCTAAATTTTCAGTAACTAATCAGGCATTGTATAAACACGGTATATTTAAAATCTCAAACAATTTGAACCAGTAGTTTGAGAATGACAATTTGTTAAAGTACCTGAGTTTTGTCACTGACTAACTCACAGGTCATCAAAAGTCCAAGGTACTATTAGCAGATAGAAGCTTCAAATTTAGAATAAAAATAGAGTTTAGTGCCTTAATCATGGGAAAACCTAAATATGCTGTAATTTTGTTTACTAAATACACCAACTGCATGAATAACTTTGGAATCCCATATAAATGCATAGGATTACAGGGTTACATTTGTAGTTAATGAATCATTATTACTGTATAATAAAAAGTAATAGGTGTAGATAGGTACCTATTATATGAGGTATAACGGAAGGGGATATAGGGTGGGTAAGGGTGTGTTTAGACTATGAAACTTTCCCATAGGAAAATATCTTGAATTATAAAAAAATGTCTTTCCATACAAATTGGTCTTATGTTCCTAGAGAAAAATTCAGTTTCCTGGGCAGAACACACCCTTAACGTGTATCTTGTATTATGTTAAGATAATAACTTGTAAAACGGAATTAAATACATATGATTAGACATGTCTTCAAGTACGAAAATCTAAGAAATAAATATACTAAATTGCTCGAAAGCATCATGATAAAACAAAGAAGACTAATATACAATAAACAACAAATTGATCAATGTAAAAAAGATTCGTTAGAAGTAAATGGGACTAAAAAGTAGGACTCTATGAAAGGAAATGAGATGCCACCAATAACATCCTGTAAAGAAAAACCCAAGTCTCGCAGTACAGTCTCTCTACCGTTAAAAGTTGTGAGATCCATCTCTCAGTCTCTACTTAAATGACCTTCTGTCTTAAGTTATGATCATGCCATTATAAAAAATATATTACGTTTTAAACAAATAGACGGCTCAACCGATTTTCATCAAACATGTCTAAGATCACTCGCCCATAAGTCACCTTTAATACAAAAAAAACTGAATTGAAATCACTGCATTCATTCGAGAGTTATGTTGCCACACACAGACAGACACACAGTTGGACACACACGTCAAACGTATAACACCACTCTTTTTGCGTTGGGGATTAAAAAAAGGATAAA
>NC_052116.1:7635000-7666221 GCF_012273895.1 Zerene cesonia | reverse complement strand
CCGCCGCCTGCGCCGCTATATTCCTGTTGTAGCTAAGTACTTAAACATCAATTTACTTTCATGATAACACAAAAAATATAATATAAGTCTTGGGTAAAAGACTTAAGTAAGAAAAAATTGGGAGCAGTCCCCCAACGCGACTTTTTATACATATAGACTTATATAGTAAGGTTTATAGTATACTAGCTTTTGCCTGCGGCTTCGCACACGTTGATTCGGAGTAGTTTAATAGATGTTATTATACATAAAAATGTTCTTATCACTCAATCACTCTACCTATTAAAAAAAAACCCTATCAAAAACCATTGCGTAGTTTTAAATATTTAAGCAAACATAGTTACATTTGTCTCTAGACAAACAGAGATAGGACCGTTGTTTTTTGCTTTACTGGCTTATGTAGTATTTTCGGGATAACTGCATTCCATTATCCGTCTTCTGGTTCTTACTTATGAGTTATAATTAGTGTTACAAACACCACTTTTTTATTTGCATATAGATACTGATAATTAATACTTAAAAAATTACCATTCTATACCGTCAAATTTATTTTATTCTTTACTTATATTTGACAACGCGCAATTTATTTGTTTACGATTAACGAAAAATAATGCGTTAAATAACAACAAACCAATGCTTAGGATCGTAATTTATTACAGTTTATATACTGGCAAGACAGGTTAAAATCTAACGGTTTTTACAAATTTACAGCGACATAAAATACCTACATCGTAATATAATTCAATAATTATTATAGCATTTAAAAAGTTACAATCAATTTTATCCGAATCTAATACATATATCGTAAAATTAATTTTAACTTTACACACTATACAATAGAGTTAAATTTTCCAATCACTGCCGTAGTTCAAAATTCAGCCAATGTCCACCAGCAATACCAACGTTAAAGTTTCCGATTGCCAGTTTGGTTGGGATGCACGTCTTACTGCAAGGGGAAACATTGACGTGGAGAAGAATTTGATAAAGTATCATTTTCAGTTCCAGCAGTGCAAATCTTGAACCTGGAATATGCGAATATGTTCATTTAATCCATAAGCAAATGGGTCTATCGTTATACTCGTATGTTTACTTTGTGTCACTTACCTATACAATTCCTGGGTCCAACACCGAATGGCATATATGTCATTGGATTGATTTTATCCTTATTCTTCTCTGAGAAGCGTTCCGGGTCGAATTTCTCAGGATTGGGAAAGAATTCGGGATCTCGATGGATGCACCACATTGGTATTAAGACAATTTCCCCTTTCCGGAGCTAGAATTTTTTTTTATTTTGTAGGTAATGTACTCTTTGGATCCGAAGAAAATTTGTAATATATACTTGTGTTAGATGCAAATTCTGGCTTAATATTTTGTTGGATAAATAATTTTCACTTAGCTGTCACTTTTTCCCGTTAAAAGTTGTTCAGCTGTCGAATCCTATTCGGATTTTTGCCTTGATGTCCAAACGTTGATTATTCAACGTTCGCCTCAACTACCCTCAGTTTGTTAATAGTCTTTGTGACTGGCTGTGATTTGTTATCAACTGACATCAATTAGGCAGTTATGTAGGATTCCAGAACATTCTTTTTACGACCAAACGAAAAATCAACACACCCCCTTTTGTTTTGTAACACTAGAATATACTCACTATGAAATCTTTGGACGATTTGCTATTAGGCTTTCCCATGTTGTAATCTTTTGCGCAAACTCTATCCAGCTGGAAAGCGGGGGGCCACATTCTAAGCACCTCTGAAATGTGACATAATATTTTGAATGTGAACGAAGTGAATGTATGCAAAGCTTAATTTAATTTTTATATTGTAACCAAAATATGTTTGCAGTAATGCTTACGTAAGCTCATTCTCTTACTGTGGATGTCTATATAGCCTGTACCGCAGTTTATTACCCTAATTAAAACGATTTCATTGTATTGCAATTAGCTGATAAACTTTAAATGATATGAGTATAATACCTGAAATCACCATATCCAAGTACGGTAAAGACTGTATCGAATGGTAGTCTATTTTGCCGTTGTGCTTCGCCGCATCTTCTTTTATTTCTTTTACTAGCCTTTCTTGAATCTCTGGGTTCAATGCGAGTTCGTGAAGGGCGAAAGACATAGATGTAGAAATTGTTTCAAAACCAGCTATAAAGAAGAGGACTGCTTGGGCAATCAGGTCGTTGTCGGTCCATTCTGGAAATTGTATATTAATGAATATGAAATATAAATATACAATAGTTTGGGGATAGGAGACACATTTAAAAAAAATAATAACAAACAAAAAAGGAGGTACCAGTGATGCTAAACATGCAATGATCCCCAATATTCAATACTCATATGTTTAACTGTTTAATACTCATATTATGTTTCAATATAAATAAAACAATTTATTTATATTATTGTGGGAGTCGAGCACGCTTCGGCACGAATTGGGCCAGTTCGCATTGGGGAAGTATCACTCCGCAAAGAAAACCGGCGTGAATAATAATAGCTTGCTATTGTGTTTCGTACCGTAAGTGGGGGAGCCGGAGGCCCATATCCTTTTCCTAACCCTTCCCAGTCCTTTCTTTATTTCTCTCGTCAATATTTTCCTAATCCTTTCGCAATTAAAGTCGGCAATCCATTTGTAGAGGCGAAAATTTTGCAATTGACCTTACGCCTCTCCAAATGTTTATGGGCGGTGGTAGCGCTTACCATTAGGCGACCAACCAGCTCCATTGTCGACTATGACATAAAAAAATCCTTTTAGTAATTTATCTAATCTTTAAGGTATTTAATTTTTGCACTAGCGGTGCGCACCGGCTTCGCCCGTGGTACATATTATATAGCCTTCTTCAATAAATCGGCTATCTAACACGTAAAGAACTTTTCAAACCGGGTTAGTAGTTCCTGAGATGAACTTGTACGACTTAACAAAGTCTTCAGCTTTATAATACCGCACGCTCACCCCCGGTTTGGTGACGCCCGCTTCGCAAAGGGCCGTGTCACAGGAATCGTAATATTTAAATTTTATCGTAACTTCAAATGTCCAATTTTATTAATTCAAAGACCATTTATTGTCTAAATAAACTTTAGTGATGAAATAATTCATTTTGATAAGGATTAATAGCATAAGTAAAATAAATGTAGTCCAAATAGAAATTCAAGATTTTTTAAATTATTTTTGTGCCTCGTTCGGCATATATAGGTATGGTGTGTCGTGGACTTTTTTGTAGATATTTATAAGATCTACAATTAATTAGAATATTTTATGGTTCTATATCTTATAATATAGGCAGTGTACGCAAAAATAGTAAATTTTCTGGTTGATTTTTTACAGCTAGTGTCCGAAAAACCCAAATATCTTACGGAACCAACCCACCCTTATGTACCATGTATGTGGATAATGTAGCTTATGGTGAATAGCTTTTGAGCCCATTAATTACAAAAAAACAAACATACAACAAAGTTTTCTTCTTTATAATATTAGTATAGATTACAGTGTTAATTTCTTATGTATATATACCTCTTTGTATTTTTCTCTTTCCTACAGAGGACTCCTCAACCGTAGCAAAACCTGCGTTATTGACAGCGTCTTTAGGTTTTTCCTCGTGATTCAGTTGACCTTTAAGTAAAACAAAACGAAATAATAACAGAGCTGAATGTTTCAATCAAAAAGTCGGGTGCTCCAACCGCACTAAGCCAGCGTGGTGACTACCTTAAAACCTAATATAAATTACCTTTACTTGTTTTCTTATATATTTAGTAGCAGTATATTTACACTTAAGTACAGAATTTTATTGCATAATTCCTTCAACAGCACTCATCTAATTGTATGCATGCGCTTTATTATCTTAATAAATAGTTAAAACCATTATGCACTTCAAATAAATGATGACAATATACTCAAAGATAATAACATGAATTTATATTGACGCTGCGAAGTCAGTCTCCCCGTGACCACGCTCGCTGTAAAGTGTTCGAAACGTCGGATTAGTAATATAATGAATAAATCGCGTTTAAAATCCGTTAAAATCTTTAATTATATATCTACTATATAAAAATAAGTCGGGTTTTCCTTCCTGACGCTATAACTCCAGAACGCACCAACCGATTTCCACGGTTTTGCATTCGTTGGAAAGGTCTTGGGCGTCGCGAGGTTTATAGCAAAGAAAATTCCGGAAAAATTTCAACAGAAAAGCGGGAAAAACGAAGCCATCTGGTGGCGAAACGGAGTTCGCCGAGTTTGCTAGTATATATATATGTGAAGGAAATTTTAATTTGATTTGGGTGAATGTACCGCAAATTTCCCCGTACCCCTCGAGTCCTGTTATTTTACAATTTTACCTTTTTTAGCTTCCATTAAGAGATGTATCATGTCAGGTCGGATTATTTTGTTTGTCTCTCTGGTGCTCATGGTGTCCAATACTAACCGAGTGAAGAAACGTGTTGTTGACTTAGAAAACAGCGTCAATTTCAGTCTCTGAAATAGAATAATTTATTAATATAATGAGAATCTAAACGAAATGGAAAGACCGGCTTTTATTGCATTTCATTTAAATTTCAATGTAATTTTTAGTTTCTTTCTTTATATATCTAATCAAACTGTATCCACTATTCAGTTTAATCATTACAACCTTAATTAATTTTCTAAATTGGTCAATTTAAGCACAAAGCCAATGACTGAATTTCCAGCCAAGAATTGGTAGCAATTCTATAGAATATATTTATATTATTTTCTTTCATTTTTTTTTTCACCGTCGTCAATGGAGTAGGGTTGCCTGATGGTAAGTGCTTCTAGCGCTCATGAACATTTGGAGAGGCGTAAGGTGACCAGTTGCAGACCTTACGCTTCTACTACTATAATGTTTTTCTACAGATTCGTTTCAACTTCAAAGCCTAGCAAATATATTGTTGTGTTTGATGCTTAAAGCCTAGCAAATATATTGTTATGTTGAATGTGCCCAGAGGCCTATAATTCGTCAAGGTTAAAGGGACAAATTGTTTTCAGGACCGCCGATTTAGCGGATTGTTTTGAGGGCTGAAATCGCAATTTAAAGGTCTTCGACCTCGCTCTTGATATAGATTCCCACTTGAATCACATCATTCTTATTTCTCGCAGAATTTGTATTGCAACTTTTATGTCACCCAAAATAAATTAAAAGTCTCCATCTCACCTTAACAAGGCCGGGCAAAGCGTTATACGCAAAAAACATAAACATCTGCCGTAATTTGAATTGGGAAGCTTCCTTCCCCTTCTCGTAAAACTCGTTGTTGACTTCATGGGAATTCACTTTTAGGCCGAAAGCACACGTCGCGATCACGTCATTGGTGACACGCGTCGTAAGATCCTTGCAGTCCACTTCGATTGTGCCGCCTTAAAATAATTCAATTAAAAATCTCATTATTTAGCAGAAGTGCTCATTTTTTTGCATAATATTCTGCGCAGATGGCGTGTTAGGGTTCCAAGGACTTGCTAAAAAAACAAGAGATTTTTACTCCTATCTCAGATTTGCGTGTAATGTGAATCCACATTTTGAATTCAATGAAATGAAATGAAAAAAAAGTACTTATTTACAAAAATCTTAATCGCCTTCAAATTGTCAAAACTAGACTGATATGGAGTCCCAAGTAGCAATTTGCGGAATAGAGAGAAATGTGAGAGAGTGTGAGTGAGTTTTGGAGTCTTGGATTTACGGAATTAATTGAGATGCAAATGCAATAAAAATAAGTTAAATTTAACTTCTTTTTATTTCTCTCTTGTATCTGTAACTCTTAATTAAGAGTTTTACAATAACACCTACACGAAAAGAAACCTCAAGGCTTACAATACTTAGTAATTATATATTCCTTCTAATATTATAAATGCGAAAGTATCCCTATTTGTTTGTATCTTGACAGAGATAGTTTGTGACCCGAGAATGGACCATATTATGTTAGGCACAATATTTTTTATAAAATTAATTAAAAAAATTGTGCCTAGCATAATACGGAGGTCACTCTATCTATTTTGATCAGTCTATTTAACCAATAAGAAAACAATAGTTCACTGATACTAATTTTAAATATCTTTTCAACCGCAAATTCGCCTGTGTTTTTGTGTTTGTTACCTCATAACTTTTTTCTGGGTTTAGCGACTTATGATTTTTTTATGATTTATTTGATAGCTGGTGCTTTCTATATGGTACAATTAGCATTTGGTTTAGTTCTGACGAATTTAAGCCGGTTTCGTTCTTTGTTAAAAATGTTTATTAATGACTAGCTGCGCCCCGCGGTTTCACCCGCGTAAGTCCGTATTCCGTACGAATATCGGGACAAAAAATTTCCTATATGTTATTTCAGTTGACCAGCTGTCTACATACTAAATTTCACTGCAATCGGTTAAGTACTTTTTGCGTGAAAGAGCAACAAACACACACACATCCTTACAAACTTTCGCATTTATAATATTCGTAGGAAGTAGGATTCATTGAAGCAATGTTGTTTGTAGCATTTGTAGTATTTGATAAATATCAAGATCAGTAAAAATCCATCATGAGGCGGGATCCGAACCCTTTGCTTTCCTGTTACTTAGCTTTATTCTATGGCTTTACGTCTGAACAAATCTTGTGGATTCGCATTTACATTTTAATTTTAAATTTAAAAGAAAAATATTGAGTATTATCAGATCTTACTTTCTGACTCATCAATCCTCTTCTTCAAAGCCTGTATCATCTGGTTCCCAACTTCCTCAATGAAAGGAACCATCACTCGAATTTTGGAGCTGGTAAACGCTGGACTCATTGTAGACCGCATGTCCTTCCATTCTTGGCCTATAAAAAAGTTTTGATAACATATCGTATTCTTGGTTGTATTTAGATAATCGTAAATTTCTAAATGATTATCATAATTTGTTTTTTTTTTAAAACCACCAGTGCTAAATGCGTGTGACTAATTCTGCTATACCTATTTATTTCATTATGATAATTTTTATACCTATTATTTAATGTATACATTTATAAACTGTTTGATGTATTTTTTTCATTAACATTGATGCATTATGTGTTCGCAAATGATAAATAAATACATTTACTGTACTGTGAAATCTGAAATATTGCCTCATATTAATTACTAGCTGCGCCCCGCGGTTTCACCCGCGTAAGTCCGTATCCCATTGTCCAGCAGTCCAACTGTCTACGTACCAAATTTCATTGCAATCGGTTCAGTACTTTTTGCGTGAAAAAACAACAAACACACACACACACACACACACACACATCCTTCAAAATTTTCGAATTTATAATATTAGTAGCATAGAATTTGGTAAAGACACTGTATATGTATAGACTAGACACAAGACGCTCGTCCCGACTCCGCCCGGATATCATATTCGTGTTTCAAGTCAGCTCATACCCTGCCTGTATATCAAATTTCATAAAAATCTGTTCAGTAGTTTCAGCGTGATTGACGGACAAACATCCAAACAAACAACCTTTCACACTTATAATGTTAGTGTGATTAGTGTGACTGATATGATTGTACGTGTACAAGGCCGGCGCTTCAAGCGTAGGAAACAAAACATCCTGCTACACTCACCTCTCAAAGAGAAAAGGTTCCTCGCGAATATTGGTTCTACCTCCTCGTCCGTAAACCCGCGATGGTCGAGGAAATGTTCGAAGTCCTTTATAGTTATTTTCTTTATCAAGTCCAGGTCTCTCACCACTACAGCTGCGTTCATAAATTCAAATTTACCAACGAATCTGCAAATTAAATTAAAATACACATCGTTATCGCAACCTTATTCTTATAAAATATTCATACAAGAAACCGGGCATATGAACTGGTGGGTCGCCCTGTAGCGAGCGAACACCACCACCAATGCACCCATACAAGAGTGTTTGTGAAGACGGAAACAGTCGTGTGCACAATTTGTACAAAAAAACTACCCTCAAATTATAATATGAACATTATATGAATAATTCGTATAACAGAACATTTTATTGCGCCTTAATTGTAATGTTAATTTTGATATCTAATAACGTTATTTTAATGAAAGTAGTAGTTTTTTTTGTTATTAGTCCAAATAGTTGTCAACCCAAAAGAGTTTAATTTTAAAATTTATGTCTCTCTATCAACTATAATTATAAAATGCTTAACCTGCCTTTCATTGGGAAATTGTTTGTAATATGTCTCTAAATCATAAATGAAATTGTGTTTTCTCGTTATAATTGGCCACATATTCCCCAGTAAAGGCACAGGGTCGATTTGCTTAACTCCATTTGCCGTGAATCTTGAATAAATTTGCCGAAGATATATATAAACAATGGTCAAGATCACACCCGTCCATATTAGAAAAATCATGATCTGTTGGAAAAGAAAATGTACTTAAGTATTAACGAAATATTTGCAGTAGGTTTTTTCTTAATAAACCAGCGTTAGTGAAGCTTCACTTCATAATAGAATTACATAAAATATTCTCCATTACAGGCGACATATCTATCTTATATATTTTTTAAGATTATTTAAAAATCATTTAGTTCGCGGTTTATCAAGTGACAAACACTGCTGACCTGTCTGTGACCTGTGATTTGCGTAGAGTAAGTACTAGTAGGTAACTAATCAGATAAAATCTGACACAATATTTGGTAAAGAGATCTATGAGATCTATTATAGATTAAAGTGTACAAGCGATTACCAAAGCTTATTATGGTGATGTTTCTTAACCGATTTAGAAAATTTGTGAGTTTTGTTTAACGTTATATGAAAATTTTACAAATTCAGTCGAGCAAAGAACAGGATAAATAGGATACGATTAAAAACACAAAGGCAAATAAAAATCCTTAATCCACTAAGTATAAAACATGCTTCAGGGATATTAGCTACTTCTATACAAATAATAACGAATTAATCATTATATACAGTTTATCATAATGATAATATGTTATAAATAATTTTAACATTGGAATCATAAAAGACTTACTGGATTATAACACACAATGTTTGTTTGTACACAAATAGCAGACGAATTGAACGTGACACGTTTGCAATGAATTTCAACACTTATATATTACAAAGAAGACAGCGACAGCCAGTTTTATTTCGATAAATGACGTTTTATTTTTGTGATCGAAATACAGGCTGCTTGATTTCGTAATTTTTGTATAATTCGTTTTTCAACCGACGCCCCGAAAACGAAGGAGGGACTCGATTTTCTGTTGTTTTGTTCATCGATAACTCCATGTATTTCCAAATAATAGGAATAATAGGAAATTGTTGTTTCATTTGGCTCCAGTCTAGAATTTGGATATGAAACTTTTTTGTAAAGGAGAATTTTTCGTTACAGTGATATTTTATATCATAGATAATAATATAAACTTGAAGGGTTTACATTTTGAGATACTATTTAATTTGATTTGACGTAATATAATCGCTCCATAAATTTCTTGAGCCAATTATTATAAGCAGAATGAGAACCTTAACAAAACGAAGAAAATGATTTGCCGTATAAGCGGGCCACTCACACGCCTGCCCTAGGGGCAAGATGGGGGTAGGTTGTAGGGTAGACGAGGCAATTAAGGAATCGTCTCTACACACTCGCCTATCGTTCATTGTGAGAGTAGATGTCGTGGTAAACACACGCATTGAGAATAGCACACATGTATAATAAAACTATGTATCTAATAACCTCATAATTCCATGCTTGGAAAAGAGCAATTACCGAGATTCTTGCCGGCTCTTCTCTGTAGAAACTGCTTTCCGAGCCGGTGGGAAATGTAAAAACTATGTTAAGATGTTTCAAAATTGCTATAAGAAGTCTAATTGAATAAATAAATGTTTATTTGAGTTTAAGCTAATTAATAATCGAATCTCATCTACCGCCACCACCATTACAAAGGTAGGACTTAAGACCAAAGAAATACTAAACAGTGTATATGATTCTTTAAATTTATAGAATTCAGACTTGGAAAGATATTAAAATTATATGCAAATTTATTTATGAAAATATAAACTTGTTATCGCAATTCAGGTCTGGCTCAAGCGATATAATTTCGTTAGACATCAGCGTGATTTAAGTACATTCAGCATGTGATACTTATCACACATATTTATTTAAATTATCTACTTACTGGAAGACCATTTATCATTCAGTATTTTATTACCATGTGTTTTTCAATAATCGCACAAGGCTCCCTCTCCGCACTTGATTATTTATAACAACAGGAATATTATATAACTAGCTGGTGCCCGCGATATCGTTCGCATGGACTTTGAACGCGAACAAACTGGAGGATTTTAATAAAATAGGTTGGAGTTGTATATGTAATACTATTTTCCCGTATTTCTGTAGATATCGTTGATTACAACATTCAAATGTTCGATCTCGTTTATGATAAGTCAAACAGAAAATGCCCATCAGACTGGACAATGTTTATTAAGACCTCTAATCTCCTCTAAAATATATATATTATAGTATATCTGGGCTCTTACAGCTCCATATCAGGTTTTCCATCCAGGCCTTTAAATTTATACCCTCGGTAGCTCTCATGTGGAGGTACGGACGGTTGGGACCGCTCGCAACGGGGAAGTATCACATCCCCACAGAAGACCGACGTGAAATAGTAGTGTACTATTGTGATTTATTCGGTGAATGGAGGAGCCGGAAGCCTATGTCCTTTTCCTTACCATTTCCAGTCCTTCACTTTATTCCTCTCGTCAATCCTTTCTCAATAATATCTTAATCCTTTCCAATTTAAAGTAGGCAATCCATTTATAAAG
This sequence comes from Zerene cesonia, assembly GCF_012273895.1. NCBI lineage: Eukaryota > Metazoa > Arthropoda > Insecta > Lepidoptera > Pieridae > Zerene > Zerene cesonia. Next base: position 7,655,489 of record NC_052116.1, on the reverse strand, counting down.
GCGTAAGGTCTGCAGTCATGTAAGGAAGGTGAAGCTAAACTAGCTTCGAAGAAATTGAGCGTGCTTAATATATTGCAGTATTTCAGCTAGCCCATCGTATCGTCTTTAAAAAGCTCAAATACGGCCACATATTGATTACTACTCTCGCCCCTGGGCCGGAGCTCCCTGATACCAACTCCGTCCGCTTGATTTGTCAGAATTATTTGCGACCCAAAAATTACTGATCTGCTTGATCTCTGTGTTGATATTCTTGATGTGTCTTTTATCGCACGAAGCATGGAGAGTGCTCAGAGGAGCTGTTTAGGCTTATACGAGCCGCGTGATTCCAGCACCGAACCACCCGTCATAAGGCTAAGTTCCACCCACATCACCTAGACCGTTGTCGGACGAGTACAGTTCACTCCTCATTCCACTTCTTGCCTCGCATATCATAATTAAGGATGACCCTCACTTTAATAATTGGTTGAACTACCCTAATTTGGTTGAACTAAGTTAAGTAAGAATTCGTCGCCATCTACAAGGTTATTTAACATGTATATTTATATTTTTCAATGAAGGATTTAAGGATTATTTATTTTTATAATTATTAGATAAATTGATATTGTAGGTTCACACTAATTACTATACTAAAAAAAAATTTGAACCCTTAACAACCAAGCACAATTGAAAGCTAGTTTGACGGACGTAGAAGTATAAAATAATATTAAAAATTATGTGTTATTCATTATTGAATAAATTTTCGTATAATTTTTCTCAGCAAACGTAGAAAGATATTAATACTTATTCGTTATTTCGAAACGCAATTTAATTATCAGCTCGCTAACCTATACGTACGTACGTAGACATGTAAGTGTTTGTAAATTAATTAACTCAAAAACTACTTGAGTGATATCAAAACATATTTTACTAAAGAGTTTCGATATAATTCAAGCAGTTTTTTTTATTAGATTACTGGATGAAATAGCCTATTTTTCCCTGATCAACATTATCCTGACTGCCTCCCTGGTACAGTGATTTAGGTGAGGTCTTGAATTCAATTCATGGTGCGGATGCTTAAAAAACATGTCTGGGTTTGGTAGGACACAAGATGATCACCTAGGTACTTGTCCATAAAGGAAATCAATCAGAGAAACAGAAGTATATCATCTGCCCCATACCCCACTAGTGAACATGGCACTTCATTTTAACTTTATCTTTACTAATAATAAGAGTTGGATCTCTGTATTGTTTTTTTTTATATATGTGTAAAAGCGTAGAAATTGCGTCAACAACTTTTTTTGCCTCTTGTACAGTTTTTATAACAATCATGTTTTTTTTCCTTTTTTATACAGTTTTATATTACACTTAAAACCAAATTGTTGCTCAAAACAATATCTTGTTGCGTAATATAAAAGCTAACCCTAATAGAGAATGACCCCTAATAGGACTTAGAGGGATTGAATAAGTTAGGTTTACGTTAGGTCATAAAATATTGTATAAACCTTCTTAGCGCAAATTGACCTATAAAATGCATGGAGACGATTCACAAAGCCTGTCCAGGCAAGATCTGTCTTGCCTAAATTTCATTGTTCATCACTACTAATCTACATTTGATTAATTTTTTTATTATCTTACTAAAACTTGATATATGAATAGCCTTAATTCTATACACAGTAAAGTAAGAAACAAAATTAAAAACATCAAACCAATAGATTAAGCAATTGAATTGATTCCTTTCATTATTTCAAATATGCTCTCATGCATTGTAAGTGATCATAATGTGGTAGTCGAGCACGCTTCGGCACGAATTGGGCCAGCTCGCCCCGGGGAAGTACCACACCCCCACAGAAGACCGGCGTGAAATAGCATTTTGCTGTGTTTCGTTCGGTGAGTGGGGGAGCCGGAGGCCCATAACCTTTTCCTTCCCCTTCCCAGTCCTTTCCTTTATTCCTTTATTCCTCTCGCCAATCCTTTCTAAATCCATCCCCAATTTAAAGTCGGCAATCCATTTGTAGAGGTGTAAGGTCGATTGTAGACCTTACGCCTCTACAAGTGTTCATGGGCGGTGGTAGCGCTTACCATCAGGCGTCCCACCAGCTCCATTGTCGACTTAGGCATAAAAAAAAAAAAAATAACATTTTTGACAGTATTTTCTTTGATAGCTTCATTACTAAAGGAAGTCTGTCGAGTCGCACACCTAGTCGATCTCAAAGCGCGTATAGGAGAGTGCCCACAGTGCCCATATTATTTTTATTAATAGATACATTGACAAATCAAAGAGCTTCAAGACTACTAGTCAATCATAAGAGTTGTGTATTTCAAAGTCAACAATTTCCCTTATGTAACATTTACACGTGTATCTTGTTAGGGCACTTCTAAACGCTCTTGAACGTTAAATATTTTGCATCAATACATAATTTTTTATGCATATTTATATGAAACTTCGAAGTATATATAAAAATAAATCCAAATATGTTGCTAAGCTTAAAACTCGAGAATGGCTCCACCAATTGGGCCATTTTTTATAATTGTTTTAGTTCTGTTACAATCGAGAGAAATAACATATCACGGTCCACCGATGAAACTGGGGTGAACCGATAGTGAATTATAATAACACTGATTATCGGCCTGTTATTTCTTTTTGAAGGAACCAGGGTTCTGTTTATTCATATTGGAAATCAATTCATGTCAATCAACACCTTTAACATTTTTATAGAATTATATTTTATCGTGGTGTTCTCACAAGCATAATACGATAATTCTAAACGCAAATGAGGATGGATGACTGGATAACAACAAAATATGTTACCTACTGTTATATCTTGATTGAAATTGGATTCAATTGGGCAAGGGGAGCATTGTAAACGGAATAAATATACAAGCATAACTGTGGGCTACAGGAAGATCTAATGAAATATGTATTCGTATAAAGAAATTAAATAGATATTTGCTATGATTCGAAGAATACTTTTACTTGTATTACCTTAGTGTCATAATACAGCCGTTAACGGAAACGTTAAAACACCGTACAATGGGACAAGGGCCGAGGCGAGGCAACAGGCCTGACCAACATACGCCATTTTATTACCTTCTCGGGACTCTATTAAGGGGCTGCAGCAAGACGGTTTATTATCGTTTTCATTAATACATCTTAATATGTATAAATTACGTATCACGTTGTTTGTCTGTGATGGACTCAGTAAACTAATCAACCGATTTTAATCTAATCTGCACACCAAGTGCAGTGTGAACTTAAAAGATAGGATAGTTATATTATTTCAATTACGATAAATGACTACCAGGGTAGACCCAGGAACAGGATTATTGAGTTGTGACAGGGAAACTTTTGGTCTTTTATCGCAAGATCAGAGTCGTTGTACCGACTACTGTATGCTTTTTCTTTGTACAATGGTATTAATTAAGATATCATAAACAAACGAGATAAGACTATAAAGAAAAAAACGCTTCAACGCTTCGTCACGCTGATGTTTTAAACTTGTGTCAACACTCCAACTGCTATGAAATATGATTGTGATTAAGGGTCGAAGTAGTGATTATATGCTGATTTGTTTTGTTTAAATATTATATTCGTGAACATCGCTACTAGATAAAGGCATAAAAAATAAAACGATAAAGCTGCATTAGCAACGATTTATTGATAAGCATCGATAGTAACTAAAATCCGGTTATCATATAAATAGTAGTGAAATTCACTATTTCATTCATCAGCTATCTTAAAAGGAATAAAAATGTTTTGTTTTTCAAAATCATGTTGTTTTATTTTAATATGTAAACATAATAGTAATGCCTTTTTGTTTTTCTAAACCTGTAAATTGTATAACATTATTCTTAAGATATTACTTATACTATACGTAACGTTTAAACATTTTTTCTTAATATATATAAACTAGGTATAGATTCCATGACCAAAACTGTTTGTTATTATTATGACGACGACGAATGTCGTATACTAAAATTCAACCAATGACCTCCTTCCATCCACATGTTGATAGATTCTGAAGAAATTTTGGCGGGAATTGAAGTCCTCTCTGACGGAGATAATTCGAAGTGTAGAAGAATATGATATATCAGCATTTTCAATTCACATAGAGCAAATCTTGACCCTGTATTAAAATAAAAAATACTTACAACTTGTTAGATAATGCAATTATTAAATTTAACAAAAAACTTAACCTTCAAATTGTTAGAACTAGATCAACTAAAATGAGATCACAAGGATGGCAGGAAGCTTTCGAATAAAAAATCACAAATTTAATTTATAATAAAATAGGTTCAGCCACTAAAAAAACAAAATCTCTAAACACAAAAATCATACATTGTGATGATGGTGATTGAAAGTAGAACAAACACACTTTCGCATTTCTATTATTGTTAAGTAAGGATACGTACCTATACAGTTCCTGGGGCCAACTCCAAATGGCATATAGGTCATAGGCTTGATCAAGTCTTTATTGTGGTCCGAGAATCGGTCTGGGTCAAACTTCTCAGGCTCAGGGAAATATTGGGGATCGTGGTGTATTGCCCACACGGGGATAGCGATGACTTCCCCTTTGCGAATCTATGGAACGTTATAAACGTAAATATACACAAGAGGCAGAAGAAGAAGAGAAGGACCATCTGACGAGATTATTCGAAAGCATTTTCAAGAAACGCAATTGATACAGGGCCTGAATGAAACTAGTTTTTTGATAAAAAAGTGAAGCCTCAGTGGGGTATGGGGAAGATGATATTCATCTGTTTCACTGTTCGATTTTTATCTTATCTATATCTTTAGAGGCAAGTTGATGATCAGACTTTTGTGTCCTGCCAGACCGAGATATTGTTTTGGGCGTTCCACGGGGTATTTACTTATTTATAATTTACGATTTACAAATTCTTTGATTAGAACATTCTAAAAAATTCATCAACAACATACGTTTTCATATTCTACAAATCATTAATTAGCTTCTCAATAACAATTATTTGAACATGGCTTACAATTCAACGCTGCATGAGAACTTACAATATAATCCTTAGTGGCTTCCTTGTTTGGTTTTCCTAAATTATAGTCCTTAGTACAAATTCTGTCTAAGGACGCAACTGGAGGCCACAGTCTTACAACCTCTGAAAATAATCAGATTAAATAATAGATTAATCGATTTAAATTTTTTTATTATTGCCATTTGATTTCGTTAAACATTAATTAATGGAAATCAACTTTTTATTAAACAATAACAAAGACCATTTATATAATACTAGCTGCGCCTCCCGGTTTCACCTGCGTAAGTCTGTATCCCGTACGAATATCGGGATAAAAAGTGGCCTATGTTTTATTCCAGTTGTCCAGCTATCTACGTACCAAATTTCATTAAAATCTTTTTTGTAGTTTTTGCGTGAAAGACTAACAAACATACATACACATAACCATCCAACTTTCCTTGCAAGCTTTTACATTTATAATATTAGTAGAACTAGCGGTTCCCCCCGGCTACTCTCGTGGTACATATATAGCGTTTTCCACTTAGTGAACCTTAGCTTTCTTATAGTGAAATTATATTTTTAAGTTTCAGTGGTTTTGCGTAAAAACGTTAAAAACATACAAACAACCCACAAATTAACCAATTTTTCATTTTTATATCCACAATATTTTACTATAGTTTTTATTTCTAATCTTTAACCCTCTTTTTTATAATACTAAATTATGATAATTATACCTGAAACCACCATATCCATATATGACATCTTCTGAATCGCATTATAATCCAATTTCCCTTCAGCCATCGCATCAGTCTCCATAATTTCTTTTGCCAATTTTTCTTGAACTTCGGGATTAATAGCTAGTTCATACAGCGCGAATGACATAGAGACAGAGATTGTTTCAAAACCAGCTATGAAGAAGAGAACCGCTTGAGCGATGAGATCGTTGTCTGCCCAAGCTGGAAGTAATTCATTAGTTTTTTAATATCATTGATGTCGTCATCGGCAATATAAGCGCTGCCATCGCCCATGAACATTTATTTCACGCCGGTTTTCTGTGGTGGTGTGGTACTTCCCCGATGCGAGCTGGACCAAAAGTGCCGAAGCATGCTCGACTCCCACATTTAAAGATTTATCCATTAAAAACAAGTTCTTTATCGCAAAAGCTATATTTACATTGAATCACTTTAAGAAACGAGTTGAAATGGCATCATGACGTATTGTATAACATGGTTATTTAATGCTTTGTCCTTATACTGGGAAATGCGCTCATTGTATATCTTATTAATTTATGTTAAGAACCTATCCATACCATATTACAATACACGAAAACGTAAGTCTGTCTTTTGTAGTATTGGAATGCGTTCAAATACCTCTCTTATTGTTATTTTGGCCTAATGCAGATTCTTCCACTGTAGCAAAACCTGCTTTTATATTCTCCTTCGCATTGGTATCGTGAGTCAGTCTTCCTGAAAAACAAGAATCAAGTCATTCATTAATTGGGTCGAGTATCATACTCTATATAAAATGATTACAAATTAGCGTAATCAGTTAATATAATGATTTCTTATTTAGCTGGCAACTGAGCTGATGGTTTGCTTGATGGTAAGCGATCACCGCCGCCCATGAACATTCACAGAGTTAGTGCCACGTTGGATGTATTTGATTAGTCATAATAATCATGGTCACAATCGTTAAGTACCTCACAATCCGATTATTATAATTAATGATGATTATTATCATTGAAGTTATCATAGAAGACACATAATACTTGAAACCGATAGAAGAAAAATAAATGAAATGGAAAAAAAAACTGATAAAAAAGGTATCGTTTACATTGTTATGATAATAACAATTAATGTGAAACGCAAAACAAAACAGTTCCATGACTGTATTTCTGCATATAACTTTATCTGATAAAAATTATAAAAGCTCCTAACATTGTTATCATTCTATATGTATATATTTAAATTATAAAACTGTATTTTAAAGTAAATTTTTTTCATTGTGTGTAAGAAATCATGACATCGTGGAGAAAAAAGACATATGAAGAAAAATTAAGATTACCTTTTTTTGCTTCCATTAATAGATGTATCATATCTGGGCGTATAATATTATTGGCCTCTCTATTATACATTGTGTCCAACACGAGCCGAGTGAAGAATTTTGTAACTGCTTTTGTAAACAGCGTCAATTTTAACCACTGAAATATATTATGAATTTTAGTACCAATATAATAATTAGCGATCCGTTCCGGTTTCGCCCGTGGGACATATAGTACGCAGACATTATGTTTATATCCAACGGCGTAAGAATTGTTAAAATCGACCAATTTGTTCCTGAGATTAGTGCTTTTACACAAAAATAACTTTTAACATTATCGGTTTAGGGAAACAAATAAGCTAGATATAGATTAATAAAAATAAATAGACGGTTGTTCTTCTTAAAATAAAAGAAAAAAGAATTTAACACAAGAGTTTAATTTAAGTTGTTTTTTATGGTGTCGCTTTTTCATTTAAATGTTTATTGGCACAAGCACTTCAAATGACAATTGTTCAATGATTCGTAGAAGGTCAGACTCGTTTCAGACTTCGGTCAATTGGTCAAGTGTCTTATTTAAAAAATTTAATCAAACATGCAAGATCGCCCAACTACTGTAATAATCGTACGAGCTATAAAACCATCGCAGTATATTTCAATTTCAAGATTTGATTAAACATTTTTTTGTATCAATTATCGCCAAAAAGAAGAATCTCATCATAACGTTTCTAATGGGAAATATCATATTTACACTATTAATAAATCCTCTTCACACAACCCACAACAAAGACACATTATAAACATATAAATTATAAATCCACTTCACACAATACCAAGAATAGAAAATATACGAAAAACAATCACACTATTCCTGAAATACAGAACCAATACTGCACCTTAACAAGTATAGGGCAAGCGCTATACACAAGAAACATGAGCATTTGACGAAATTTAAAGGAGGAAGCAATTCGTCCCATCTCATAGAATTTATTATCAACATCGGTGTGGGAGTCAACTTTTAGTCCAAACGCGCAGGATGCAATAACATCGTTCGTATATCTGGTGGTAAGGTCTTTGTAGTCCACTTCTATCGCCTTGCCTGAGAAAAAATCATGTTGATAAGTGAAATTAATAAGAATATATCTTAGAGTTTCAAAGATAAATTGTAGGGTACTGATGTAACTTCACTACTCAAAACGACGTATAAAATTTTTTTGTTCGATTTTATCTTAAAATCTATGTCTGAATCGCTAGCTTCGTTCAGCCGGCATGTACCGCTACGCTAATGTGGACATTGTGTCTCTGAAAGCATAATCTGAAACTTAAGCATGCATGCGGATTAGAAAAGTAGAGAAGTGGCCAGTTAGTGGTGTATACATAGATATTTCAGAATTCATCTAATAGGAAAATAAAACTTCAGGGATTTTTTTATATCTGTTATGTTATTAAAACTATAAGTTTCTCTCTATTGGCGGGAAAACTTGTATAGCGGAGAGCAGATTATCCAAATGTCGATCAACTGAATGACTTGACCTAGTTGGTAAATAATGTCCTCCGGATCGATTTTAATCGTAACTTCCAAACAATTCGAATAATATACAAGAATCCATAAATTTTAAGGAATTAACATCGCAACGCTTAATATATATGGTCAAATTTAATTATCAGAATAGATCAAAATTAATTCCGCTTATAAAAAATACAATAATTTACATTACATTAATAAGTTTAGTGCTTTTATTACAAGCAAGTCCACACTAAATTTGCTACAGAAAATATAACATCTAGGATCTGTAGGTTAAGGTAAATCATATAATGAAAGAAAACATAAATCTCGTTTAGGGATAGAGATTAATATAAGCGATATAATTAAAAACTAAATTTACAAACAATAACAAACGTGATGAGGTTTTTATTCCAATGAATCTGCGCATGATCTCATGTAGTTTTCAAGTTCTAAATCTATATAAAATCAAACATAAGTAAAGGCAAGAAAAATCAAATTACAAAAATATTTAATTCGCTGTTCAACCACCATGCACCATCCTGCTCCAAGGGTCAAGTCTTGAAAGCAGTTATTATGTCGTTACCTGGCACAAAGCAACACTAATGAGAGTCTCGCTCAGTTTTATAACTTTATATTTTTACAAACTTTTGCAGCAAACATATTTTTGTACAACTTCTGTATTTTGTTACATTCTGTTTTATGTTGAATGCCGGAATGGCTGAAGTTGTCTTGTAATGTTTATATCATGAATGCAGAGTATTTTTAATATAATAACCTTCATTTTAATACTCATTAACTGTAAGGAATCAATTTACTTATGTATCAAAAAAGTATAATACAAATATTGAAGAAATTATACACTATATTAACGCAGTCTTCTTGCCATAATGTGGCAAAAGTATCTTTAACGTTTGGACGATATTTCATACAACATTCATATGCACAGCGTCTATACGCTATTGGTATGTTATGGTATCCATGTTAATAGAATTGATTTCCATAGCTAGTTAGTAGTAGCTAGTAGCATTTAAAAATTCAAGCTTTTTTATTGTAATACAAACTAAACAAAAAGTCACAGTACCCAAATATTTTGCAATTTTCTAATTAGGGGATGTCATGATGCTAAATGTGGATTTATTTGAGCATTGTGGGAACCTAGAATTGGTAAATGAAATGTCAAATCTCACTTTCCGCAGCTTCAATCCTCTTCTTCAAAACGCGTACCATCTGGTTTCCTACTTCCTCCATGAAGGGAACCATCACTCTTATCTTCGAACTGGTGAACGCTGGACTCAATGTTGACCGCATGTCTTTCCATTCCTCCCCTGATAAAACATATAAATAACATAAACAAATAATGACAATTGCTTTGGATGATATCATAACATAAGGCTAAAATAAAGCTATATAACCCCTACTAATATTATATTAGCGAAATAACTCTGTCCACCTGTCGGCCTGTATGTCTGTCAAACTCAAACCACTGTACCGATCTTGATGAAAGTTGATGCAAAGATAAATTATTGATGTTGTAAAAAGGACTTAGAATGCACAGAAAACAGAATGTCCAAGAATCAAAAACTACGGCGACATGTGACATATGCCTATGAACTACGAACCCTCATAAGAGGCCTGTGCCCCAGCAGTGGGAACATGTTTGGGCTGATGATGATGATTGATTTCGTTGTTATAATTTAAATAAATATATAGACACGCATCACACAATGCCATCTAATCTCAAACAAAGTACTCTACTTATTTTTAAAGTTGTTCAGAATAAATTCTACATTTATATAAACTAAACAAAGTTATTACATAACAATAAAAGAAAAAAAAAGACAAAGTGTCTTGTTAATTATTTTATTAATAAAAGAAAGTAAGTTAGTATGTAAGTTATTTATTTACCTTTCAATGTAAACAGATTTCTTGCAAATAAAGGTTCCACCTCCGCATCCGTGAAGCCACGATGGTCTAGGAAATGTTCAAAGTCCTTTATTGTTATCTTTTTTATTAATTCCAGGTCACGTATTTCAACGACCGGATTCAAAAATTCATATCTTCCTAAGAACCTGTAACATTGTAACAATTTTGTTATTAAAGTAAAAAAAAAGAACAATCATACAGAGTATAACGTCGATAATTTTTTTTTATAACTACACTTTTAAGAAGTTTATCAAAACTATAAACTTATTAAAATCACATTCAGTTTATCGTATTTGTCAGCTCCAACAATATCATAGTAAAAAACGTCAAATGATTCAATAAATAAACGGTTAATGTCATCAACGTTTATAAATTGAACGCAATTCACAAAACCAAGTAAATATTGTATAGAGGTGTTAGATAACCGATTAACATGCATTATCATATGTAACATAGCGTATATTATAAATAAATACATGCTATACATAATAATTGACCGCCTCCTTGGCAGAGTGACTAACGCGTGAGCGTAGAACCGACGGGTCCTGGGTTCGATTCTCGGTGAGGACTCACGATAAAAAAAAAGTCTCGTCTGGCTGGATATAGAAGATTGAACACCTACTTGTCCATAAAGAAAATCTATCAGTGAAACAGATGTATATCATCTGCCCCATACCTCAATATGGGGAAAAGGGACTTCACTTAATACATAATAATTAATCAACACGTCTCTTTGAGAAACATTATGTTCACAGTCCAATACACATATTTATTATTAAAATATGTTCTCCTAGTCATGCATAAAACCAACCAATTTATGAAGCTTAACAATAACATAATATCAACTAATATTGCTAAAAAAGTTTAAAGTGCGTAGAAAAAATATTTCCAGATCAAAAAATTTCTATTGGAGGTTTTAAAAAATTTTGTAACAGTAAATAACGGCGGTGGCATTTGAACATCTCCCGTGCCCCACGTGCCTTGAAGAGCACGGTAAGCTGGTTCTACGCATAGTAACAAAGGTCCTGCGGGTCTGCCATCCCACCAGATCATATAAGACACCCACTTCAGAACTACGCAATTATACAGTAACTAAGTCTACATTTAAAAACACCCTTTTTTCGGGCTGGTAACTTTTCAAATTAATGTTAAATTGGTTTCTTGTAAAATTTCTTACTCACCTTTCTTCTGGGAAGCGTTTATGCAAATCCTCTATCAGGTAAATGAAGTGACACTCTCTCCGCAAAATGGGCAACATGTTCCCAAGCAAAGGTACGGGGTCTCGCTGCTTCACTCCATACTTTGTGAACCTTGAATATATTTGACGTAGGTACAAGTACAGCACACCAAGTAACACCCCCGTCCATATTAGAAGGAGCATTATCTGTGGAAAAAAATATAATATATGTTTAAACAAACAGTAATAGTTTAAAATTATCATTAATAGATGAGACTTAACTCAGACTTCAAATAACATAGAGGTGTCCAGAAATTCTCATTTATGTACTATCGTAAAACATGATATAATATTGAAGTCAACACAATAAACGTATCTGGACATTCATTTTTAAAATATTATATTTTAGGATCTTGCATAATTCAATTTACAATATTATTTACCCATTTTATTCATGAACTCGAAAGAAACCTACATTACAACATAAGATAATAAAAAAAAAATGTAAGTTTTCAATTCCTACGCATATATTTAGTTCCTAATTAACTAATCACATTATCATCGTTTAGTATTTAGTTAATATCACATAAAATCAACAAACAAACAATAACACTCACGTATTTTTATTTAGAAGTAACAGGCACGCGCAAGCTCCAATAACAAACTACACTATGGAGTATGGACATGCAGTTATATGAGTATAGTATGTATCATTTATCTACATTATGTTATGTACATATTTAAGTACCTAAATATACATATTATGTCTGTAGAGATGTTTATCTATTCTACGTAATGGTAACTCTAACGACACACACAATTCTATATAAAAATAAACTGTGAAAGTTTGTACGTTATATTTTAATTGAATATGGTTTGATTTGATCAATGTTGACATGACCAAATATTTGTACGGAAATATAATAAAATTAAAATAATAAAATTCAAGTTTAAAAGCATAATATAATAAACGCTTCAATTTAATACAGAATCAACTAAATTTTCTGCATTCTTCTCTTGTCTCCTGACCCCCAGGGATGTCGATGAATTTTGTAGAAAAAAAAATATTTTATTTACATCTTGAGATATGAGTGTATGATATGATCAATTGACAGACGCATTAAATTAAAAAAAATAGACAGTACAATATTGAATAATGATAATATGTACAGAAGATTATCATATCAAGATCCGCATTCATTCCACTTGAAATCCCGGACCCTGCTTTAACTGATTTTATGATTTTATCTATTTCATATCTAATCAACAACAATTGCTTTCTTAACCGGAACAAAACACTGTTTACAAACGTATTTAATCGCTACTCATTACATCCCCGTTAAGGGGATAGCAGCTAGCACACACAACACACGCACACATACAATCAACGTTCTCGGCTCAGCTTGTTTTATTATCAAGAACTAAAATCCCCATGTCAAACATACCAAAAGACTAGAAGACACTATCAGCCGATACTGCCAACATCCGGAAAAACACTCAACATACCAGTTGGTATAGTCGGAGAAATAGGTGCAGGTAGTTCGCAAACAACAATTTATTTATGACCTTCAAGACATGTAACATCTTATAAATTTTTAAGCATTATAAACACGCCTTTGGCATGCTATACTATGTATATATAATATAAATTATTTACTATTTTCAAACCACAGAATAACAGATTGTGATAATAACATAATACAAAGATGGCTTAGATGTTATTTCCTTTTTTCTTCACAACACTACACACTACCTTACTTCCTACTAATATTATAAATGCAAAAGTTTATAAGGATATGTGTGTGTTTGTTGCTCTTTCACGCAAAAACTACTGATCCGATAGCAATGAAATTTGGTACGTAGACAGCTGGACAACTGTAATAACATATAGGCAACTTTTTATCTTGATTTTCCTACGGGATATTGACTTACGCGGGTGAAACCGCGGGGCGCAGCTAGAAATTTATAATTTTATCACTTTCTGTTTGGCACAGGTTGCTTGGAAGAATTTGCTGTTGAGCAATAATGTCCCCCTTTCCATTTTATACCCTGTTTTTGTTAAAACTTCAATTTGGGCAATAAAAAATATGTAAACAAAAAACCATCAATCATACATCTCCTTTCTGTAATACATACAATGCACTGACGAAACGGAGCGTTTAGAAATCGAGTAACTACTTCAAACTAGGGGCGTCCCTTAGGCACATAAAACCGGAAGAGCAGAACAAATTCGATTCATGAGGTGGAATCACAGGTGGCTGAGAGGCTAGGCGTTGCTATGGCTTGGCAAAAGGACGCGGGTTCCAATCCCTCTTCGTTATCAAATTCTTTCAATGTTATAAAACTAAAAATTAAATATACTTCAACCTATTTTATATCTGCGTCTCATTTAACGTGAATAAAAAGAAATTAAAAAAAGCTTTTAATTTTTCAAATTTCGAAGGTAAAAGATTATACGACGCATCGGCCAAGATTACTGGCGGGATTACGTCGCTCGTTTATCAACTTCATCTGGGGACACGCTTGAATCTAACGGCAGGCTGGAGTAAAGCAGTGGCTATCGCGATCCTATATTTTTTTATTTTGTTTTTTTTTTGGTATAATGTCCTGCTATCAGTCATATGACTATGACATCCGCTTTTCGCTTGATTGACTTCAGTTGAAGAAATACATATATGAATAGAGACTTTAATTGTCTTTCATGTGGGAAAATAATTAATAATTAATCTAAGACAAGATACAATTTTAATATTTATTTATAGTGGAGGACCAATTATGTTTTTTTTAACAATATGGAGAACATGTTGAATCTCTTCAAAATATATAACTATTGAGAATTGACTATTGATTTTTGCACAAAATTACATTTAAAAATTATTTGCTTTCACAGTGAGGAGAAAAACATGCAATAATGATTAATTCTACTTTATAATGTTAACTATTAAGAAAATGTTTATGAATGAATCATATGGCATCAGGCGAAACAGGTATGTTACACCTTCCGCTTTCCGCACTCGGCTTTGTCCACGTAGTTCAAGGAGAAAATCACAGTCACAGTCCGGAATTATCTCCACACAGTTCCCGTTACGATTATGTATGACGATTCAAAATTGCTTCTATAGGAAGTGTAGTTGAATGAATAAATGTTTGAATTTGAGTTTGAGTTTCCGTGGAATATCTAGAATAACGCTATCTTATGTCCTTTTTTAGATCTGTAACAGTTTGTGAATGTATCTATGTCCGAAACAATCTTTAAGATTAACATTGTAACAAACGTGTAAATCGGTTCATTGGTTTAGGAGTGTAGAAGAAGCTGACAGACAGAGCTGCTTACAATATCTCTATATAAGCATCTATATAAGCATAGATAGTATTTCCTTGTGTTTGATTTTACGCGAGTATTATACATTTAGAAATTAAAAAGACTGCAGTCTCCCCGTGACCACGCTCGCTGTAAAGTGTTCGAAACGTCGGGTTAATAATATAATGAATAAATCGCGTTTAAAATCCGTTAAAAAGTTTTTAATATCTAAATAAGCATAGATGTTTAATAAAAAAATTCTTAAATTCCGCTATATCTTATGACCTTTACCGCACAGGGTAGACCCTGACGAGCGACAAGAACGGGGCGTCCGATAACTAACGCTCAAAGAAATTTTGCGAAAAACCGATTTGATTTTTTTTCCACCTTTTTCTATAATTTGCTACGTTAAGAGTAATTGGTTTCCACAGATTAAATGACAACTGCCGATAGTAACATTTGTAATTTAGTGTGTCTAGGAGGAGATTTCATTTAGTTTTCGATAGTCAAATATCAACATAATTTTATAATGCAATCGAAATTAGAATAGGAATGTCAATAACGAACAAACGCCATTTGACAAGTAAGTAATATTACAGTTCAAAAAACTAAAAAACCCGTTTCAATGATACATAATAATATGATGGTTACATACATACAATCATATTTTTTCCTTTTCATCACCCGACCCAGTTCATTCCTTCTTTCCAGTCGTTAAAGCATTCCCTTTCCCTTACCCCATAAAAACGGGCAGCGCATTCGTAGAGGCACTACCTTTGCGAATGTTCATGGGCGGTGGTGATCGCTTACCAGCAGGCCACCACCAGCTTACCATCAGACATCCACCAGCTCAATTGCTCACTATGACTTAAAGAAATATAGTAGATGGATCCAGCCTTAAAAACTCTCACGATATTACTATTAGCAAGATGGATCATTGTCAGTAAACGCTATTTAGAAATAAAAAACTTTTTAGCGTGGTCACATGACCACGCTCTCTGTAAAGTGTTCGAAACGTCGGGTTAATAATATAATGAATAAATCGCGTTTAAAATCCGTTAAAAAGTTTTGAATTTCTAAATGTATAATACTCGCGTAAAATCAAACACAAGGAAATACTAATTAAACGCTATTGTTAATTTTTTTACAGACGGTCCCAAAAACGAATAAGGTTCTCAAATCGAATGAATTTTTTGTTTGTATTTATTTAAAATTTGGATTTTCAACCGATTCCGGTCAGTCTTTTTGTATTTGATAGGAAATTGTTGTCATTTGATTCCATTTTAGAAAATGGAGTGATATCTCTCACCGAAAGTAATTTTAAATATTCATAATACCACATAATATAATTGAAATGGTAAAAATATGATTTAAATGAATACAGGTGAGGCGATGAAACAGTTCATAATTAATTCAATTCACCCAAATTATCAGACGTTTGCAACGTTTTCCGATATCAACACGCGTCATTAAGTCTGTTATTTCATCATAAAAACGAATATTCATCCGTATAGTTTGGATAATAACTACATATTTAATTACGTTGGACGGATTTAAATTTATTAAAACTAATTAAAATAACATGTTATGAGACACATTATATAATGTGTCTCATAACATGTTATTTTAAATATATATATATATATATAAATTTACTTTGACTTTTTTGTCGACTTCAAAAAATGAGATTACAAATTCGGTGTATGTAACAGACAGATTTGACCAGTTTTGTACATAACTGTGTTATATAGTTTGACCAGTTTCTAAACATATTTCATAAGTTTGTGCATGTCTGTCCACGCATAAATAAAAATGAAAGGTGTAATGAATTATTTGTTTTTATTTTTGTTTCATCAAGTTTCATCAAAATGGGTTAAGTAGTCCTTGAGATGCTAAGCTAAATATTTAGCATTCACACGGAAAACAACGTCGAAACGGTATCCACGCATTCCCACGCTTTTAATGATAAAAAATTTCAACTGAAGTCATATAGATTGCAGCACAATTTTTGCACATTATTGCATAAAATAACATAGAAAATGGCCATTTCTACTGCAGAATTATTTGAGCGTGTTGAGGAGATATCATTGAAAACATAAAACGATGCTAGAAACATAACTAGACTGAATACATTTGCAGTACTATCGATCTATTTTATTTCATTCTAAAAACGACCAAGAAAAACACCAAAAAGAAGATTTTCAAATAGAAAAGTTAGTCATGACTAACGAAATAAGAAAACAGACGGATGCTTTTAACGTGTCATCTAAATTCAGACCGTTCTGCACAGCACTTGTGCGATGCCTTGAGCAATGTTAAACATTGGACAGAGGAGACTGTAAACTAGTACTGCTACTGTAGGATTCTGTACAGAGACCGCAAATATATCTTGTCATTTCATACTTTATTTTTGTTATTCACTCGCAGTGCCCCGTTTACCCACGTAGTACCCTGTTATCTAGCCTAAAGCCTTTGTCAATAAATGGTCTAACACTGAAAGAATTTTTCAAATCGGACCAGTAGTTCCTAAAATTAGCGCGTTCAATCAAACAAACAAACTTTTCTAATTAGGTTTCAGTTACTTTTTGGTGCTCCTTCATATTTGTAAATTTGCTTAATATGGTCATTAATTGGATGGATATTATACAAATTATAAATTATACAATAAAAACAATTTATTGCAGAAATATTAAAAACGAAAAGCAAGATAAGGGACCCCGAAACCCCGAAGCGGCAAACTAAAAACATTTTCACGAAAAGTCGCTGAAAATTTCAAGAGCGTTCATTGAGAAACAAAGCGCCTCCCAGCGACGACACAAGCGGCACAAGCGGCACAAAGCCGGAGCAATTAGCTTATAGACAATATGAGGATTGTTATAACTTCAACACAGCCCTTGCTGTGTAATAATGAGCGCCACTCAACGAGACAAATGTTTGATGTTACGCTTATACAGAGTGACGCAGTGTTGGTGTAGCGAAAAATTTTAAGTTCCATTGAGCATAATTCACACCCCCTGGGACACTCTTTATACAGTTAATATGGATCAATGTCCTATGGATAACACATAAACATGTTATTATGGTTCTGGACACAACAGTGACAGACAGTCTTTTGGAGTTGAAGTCTGGATCAAGTTATACTCTAGTAAACTGTACTGTGTTTAGAATACACGAGCAGTCAGCATACAGAGGTGGAATCGCGGTTATGGTATACAGTTCATTCTCGACATATGAAAGAGAGTTGTAGTAAGTAATAAGAACGGCGAATATATGGTTGTGTCTATAATAATACTTCAAAAACAAACTGAAATACCGAAGTCCCAAAACAAAAGGAATTCTCATTTACACTTATTTTTTCAGGGCATTTTTCTCGATAAATGGATTTCAACTCATTGGCGTAACTATTTTTTATTTGATTGGAGATTATAGTTATTTGATCCCGTAAAATTATTATAGAATTTGAATTGGTACCTCCCCCAGAGACGACAACGAACTTTAATGTGTAATAAAAGTAAAAGTTTCGTCTTAGCTCAATAACCTACGTTTTCACTTGCATGGTTTACCTGAAACGCTTCTATGCTAATACAGATTACAATCTAATTCTCTGCCAAATAACAAATCTACTTACACTCACATTTATACGAGATTTGTAGTTAATCAATGTCCACTACATTCATTAGTCATGCATTTCGCGTTTGGTCTCGAATCGGAGTGACCTGATTCTATCAGATATTCAATAGCAGGCAAGGGTTATAATCGAAGCTGGAGTTACAGTGGCTAATTATACTATACTATAATTATATATAAACTAGTAACATTTGACACAACTAACACATGAGAGAGATCATAAGATTATTGCTTTGTCCATAATGTTGTGATACAGAAATATATAAATTTCGTTACTTAAAACTTTTTACATTTCCTTTCCTACCGGGTTGCCTGGCAGAGATTGCTGTTTAGCAATAAGGCCGCCTTTTGTGCCAAATATTATTGGATTATTACTTTGTACAAGGTTAACTTTCCGTTTTGTACAATAAAACATTATAAATAAATGAATATTGCATTGTTTTAAAAGTGAAATTTCGAGTACTCTGTATAAGTCTAGAATGTTATTTATTATCTTAACAATTTTTCTGCGTTTTGCTTTATCTTACAACTTGAAATGTCATTAAAGACATTGTTTATGATTGCTAAAAGTGACATAGATAAATCGCATTATTTTCTGCAAAAAAACACTGTTTGTCCCTTCCTTTCCTCATATTACTCCTCACACTTTACAATTATTATGAATATATTGAGTTAATATTTTGAAACTGTATTATTATAAAGTGCACTAAAGGACATATATACTTATAATAATGTAAATGCATATATTTACAATAAGGAAACAATGTACGCGTATGTAAATTTGTATACTGCTAATCGTATCTCGGTTACCGGATATAACCCTCTCAATTAATTAAGCTGTATAATTCAAGCAATTTAATATTGCAGTAGAAAATTATTAATCCCGTAACCACATTCGAACACGCCTGTTTAGTATGCAAGGCATTTGACTCAATTCGCAGCTATTTCAGAATATTAGTGCGCAATAATAACGTGATAAATTTATTTGGTAATATGTTTACTGCTTTGTTTAGATATATCACTATTTCATTTGCTGCAAGGATTCCTGTGGATAAAGGGTATTCTCCAAAAATATGGTTCCGTAGGATATTTTATGCTGTGTGTAAAGTCGATTCGTAACTTTTTTTTCATATGGGTTTAATTTACGAAATAATCTAAAATAGTGTAGACAGCATAATAACAATATGGGACTAACTACTACGAATTAAAGCAGACTCTGTTGTCAGCAACTGGTTCATCAGTCCCCTTTTCACTCTGCATATATGAAAAAACCAACTTAAACCGACTTCAACGACTTCATCAATTAATGAATTTTGCATAAAATAACTAGCTTTTGCCCGCGGCTTCGCAAGGGTTGTATTCAGAGTAGTTTAATAGAGGTTATCATAAATATAAACCTTCCTCTTGAATCACTCTATGTATAAAAAAAAACCTTCGAAATCCATTGCATAATTTTAAAGATTAAACAGACAGATGAAGCGACCTTGTTCCACATGTGGTGATATCATATGAATCACTGTGGGATTTTAAGGGTTGGAGCTAGTAACAGTTCCTTTGCCTACCAGAACAACCATAAAACGTTAATTAGAGCAAAAGAAACAAAAGTTGATGAGCGGACATTTTTTTGTCTTAACGAAGCAAACAATAAAATGGTGCATTTTTGTTTTAACCTTTGACTGACGACGTAATTTAAATGTAACTCTAACATCACGTTACCGTCTCATAGATGTAAAAAAAAACCTGGCATTATTTGTATTAAATAAACTAAACAATACTGAACTGTAAGTAAATTAAAACCATTCAATAAATAACTAATTTACGCAAAGTGCATGCTCCTGACTTGTGCTGACTTGTGCACAGCACAAAGAACGATGCTTTAATTTTCAAATAGGTATATAATATACACTCTATGCGCTTGACTTAACCCGGTGATCAGGAGGTGCCTTGTAATTTGTACT
>NC_052116.1:7619881-7634000 GCF_012273895.1 Zerene cesonia | reverse complement strand
ATAACGATACAGAGTGCCAATTTAGGTGTGGTAGAAAATGAAGTCTGAAGTCATGGCACAAAGATTGGTGTATCTTGAATCGAAGATGTTTTCCAGATCATGCGAAACAAATAAAAGATTACTTAAGAAGCTATATAAAACACAAATTGATCATCCTCTCGCGTCTTAATGTGAGCCAGCTCACACCGGGGAGAACCATACCCCTACAAAAGATTAGTGTCAAATCACAGGCAACCAAAGGCCCATATCCAATCCCTACCATTCCCAGTTTCACTTTTTTTCTTCCTAATTCCTTACCACATCTGTTATAAAAGCGAGCGACAAATTTGCAAAGGCCTACTTCTTAATATGATCATGGTTTTTTTAAAGTAGGGGTCGAGCACATTTCGGCACGAATTGGGCTAGTTCGCACCGGGAAAGCACAAAACCCTCATAGAAAACCCACATGAAATAGTAGCATACTATCGTGCTTCGTTCGGTGAGTGGAGACGCCGGACGCCCGTTTCTTTTTCCTCACCCTTCCTAGTTCACTCCTTCTTACCAGTCGTCCCTTCTTGATCTCGTTAAAAAAGGAGCGCATTCGCACCCCCATTACCATCAGGCGAACCACCAGCACAGTTGGCCACATATGCCATAAAAAATGGGTGGCGGTGATCGCTTACCGTCGCCGAATGCCGACGCATGCGACCCATCAGCTCGGTTGCCCGCTCTAACATTAAAAAAAACTAGAGGTCCTCACTCTCGCTTAATCACATTTGTATGACGCTTCAATACCACAAAGAAAGGGCTAAAAGTTAAGCAATAAATAAACCTGCAATAAAATTAGTAAATCTCATTAACATCGCTTTATGCATCGTCCGGTTTCGACTTACCCGCCTTTGAACCTGATCTTTGGACTTTGGAGTCAACGGCGAATTTTGATAAATAATTTTCTGGTAGTTTGCCTTCGAATATAATAATTAATCAGATCGAAGAGGAAAGTTCATCGTAGTTAGGTTTGACGAATGATGAACCTCGGCGGTTCAGAGATCGCGAAGTTTTGTTCCTAAATTGACAAACTTTATCATATGAAAATAGACGAAATCGAAGAATGTCATAGTTTCTATACTATATATACTATATATGCATAACTAGATTGTGGGGATAGTAGAAGGTCCGCGTAGTTCGCCTGATTATTTGTAAAATGTTGCGAATAACTAACTACATAATATCATCCTGTAAATGAAAATGATGATTGGCACCAAGTGTAATAATATAAAGGTGAAATGTTTCAAATTTTCGAGAAATTATACTAACGTCAAAATTATTGTATCTTATTAATTTGATGTATTAGAATACCTTAAATTTCGTATTATTTTCATTAAATCGTAATGTTTTACCATTGCATAGTAATGAGAAATTGAAGAAAATAAGCCATTATATTATAATAATCATAAAATTTCATCACTATAATGTTTTATAAATTAAAATAGTTTTTATCCTACTTTTTCAAGAATTGTCAATTGCATTATGTTTTTTAACTAAATTCATTTATTGCACCCTAAACGAAAGTAACCAGTGAAAGGTATTTAAAACTTTCATATATATATATATATAACAACGCCATCTACTACTACCTTCAGGAACCAGTAGTGACCAGTTGCTTACAGATAAGATTCAGTTATCTTATAATAGATGGCAGTGTTACCAATACAGTTTAATAAGATGATAAAAGTGACTGCAAATTAAGATAGATGTCGCTGCGAGCCTGTAACATACCTCGGCTGGTAGCCGCACTTCAAACAACATAGTCAAGTATCTTCTAAAACAAATCTGAATCATTGATTGTAATTGTGATCAAAATAATGATTAGGGATGCTTGTTTATCAAATTAAGAACACCGATTATTATTCTTTAATATTTGTTGGTAATATTTGAAA
The DNA here is from genome assembly GCF_012273895.1 of Zerene cesonia. NCBI lineage: Eukaryota > Metazoa > Arthropoda > Insecta > Lepidoptera > Pieridae > Zerene > Zerene cesonia. Next base: position 7,632,081 of record NC_052116.1, on the reverse strand, counting down.
AATAACTAACTGATTCACTCTCTGCAATCACTTGATAATTTGTTAAAGCATTTTGTTTATAAATTTTAAGTTAGTTTAAGTTGCGAGAATGGATACTTTATTCAAACAAATAATACATTCAGTTTTGTTATAAAAAGCCGAGCGCGCGCCGGTCCGGGTAGAGTTCAACTCGAGCCTTAGTAGCAAGCGGAGCTCTTGAGGAACAGAATAAATTGAAATAATAATTCAAAAATGCTTTTTTTGCTACATCACTCAGTATGGCCGATAGCAATGCTCACGCTACTCTATTTAAAAACAACCACGGTCAGCATGATCTGTCAATTATAATTCTTATATTTTTTATCTGATGAGTTATGACGTTATAATAAATAAAATGCAAGGTTGTAATAATAACTGACCATACTCAACATAATCGTTAATACCTGGAACTATATAATTACATTGTAACGTAAACAACATTATGCTTGTGCAATAGTTTATGAAAACAGAATATATGTCATTTGTAAACAGAATATATGTCATATTTTAATTAGCGGTGTCTGGGAGAGACCACCAAAAACGGCGCGATGGAGCTCAATGGGGTTTTTGTCAGCAGGATCACGACATAAACCTTCCCCGGCCGTCGGTATGTATTCCCACTTCACTAAAAAAGCAGCTGGTAAATAGTTTAAATCGTGTTCATTAGTTAATATCTTGCACACTCACCTGGTCCCTAACCTTCCAGCTTTTCTTTTTTTTAATACGAGGTCCTAATCAATAATCAGAATTACAGAAAAGTTCGACTCGTATCAATTGTTGTTAATTTGCATTATACTGATTTCATAATTTGCTTTGGAAAATTTTGTAAAATTGCACGTTATATCGAGAGTACATTTAGGTATGTATAATAATTCTCAATTGTTCAGTTTCTAACCATTTAACTGATACAATTTTTTGAATATTACTTGCATAAATTCGCAGTAGATTGTTGATTTATATGTTTTCTAAGAAAGCAGTAAAATAATACAACAAACCAGGAAGAATGGGATAATTTATAAATAAAACCATTAAATTCACATTCATATTTCATGTATTCTTTAGATTTCACATATTTTGTCTTAAAATTGCACGATCAACAATATTAAACCTACCGTAGATTATAGAAAAAAAGAAACAATTTTTCGATAAAGCTAAAAAAATCCTAAAACAAGCTAACAACTAAATACGTACTGGATATTGTCATAGAGCATTATATTTCAAATTTCCTTTTTGATAGCCATATAGAGTTAGTAGAAGCAAAACTGATACCGTTATATAAATTCGCAATAATAAAAACATAGTTTTAATCATGCCATGACAAAGAACACGTGATATAAGAAATAAGTAGAAAAATTGCTCGTATAGTCATTAACTAGTTTTACTATTATGCCTTTTAAGGTGCATTTACACCATCCTGCGAATATCGAGGCGTAGAACTAACACGCATGTGTAACAGTACCCTAATCTTAGGGAGTTTTTCGTTGGGACCGGTTTTTCTGGCGTAATTAAAGGAAGGAATAGAGAACAGGAATTTACTATGCTCATTACGAATTTGTGGCTCCCAACGACACTCGCCAACGAATGTTTCGCCGAATCTTCCTCCAAGTTAAGAGGTGAATAACCAACGCAATTGTATGCACCAATAGAACCATTATTACGTTTCTCTGATATCCCACAGTTATACTAACTAGGCTTCTTATATTCTGCTCAATAAGACAGAGCAGTCCTTTCATTTTGTTATAATCCGAACGATTTATACAATTTTAACAAATGTATTGAAAAACTAAATTATCATTAAGACAAGAGAAATTATTGAGCACAATATTATCTATAAGTATGCGAATTCCTACAGTTATTTATATAATATAATGAAAAGAGTTCGAACAAAGTTAATTTTAGTAACAAATAATTTAATATTATGTCCATACACCAACAAGTCCAGTCACAAAGTTAGACCATCGTAATGTCGACAATTATTTCATATAAATACAGTACAAATGAAGATATTCTAAAGATTATCTTTAATTATAATTGAGGGTCGATTTATAACAAGACTCGTAGTTATTATGCGTAATTTGAGATGTAAAAATTCTATAAAAAAACAACTATTTTAATGTGATGTTTAGACAAAATTTGTACTTCAGTTACTGTAGTTATAATAATATACAACAGGCATGATTAAAAGTAGTATAAAACATATTTCACTAAAATAAATAAATAAATTGTAAATAATACATATTTTTGTTTTTAATTGCTGATGATGGCGAAATTATTAGTTTTACCTTGAAGCCATTAATTAGTACAATGAAAATTCGGACTTAAGAAATAAATGCTTAGATTAATTATAACTTAGTATTTACATAAATAAAAGTAATTTTACAAATTTACTTTACATCACAGCAATTGCCTGAGAGTTATTAACTTAAATACTAACGTATAATATATATTAAGAATTTCACAAGAAAAAAAATCATGTTTTTTTTTTGTTCATTACATTATCTTTGGCCTACATATCTTCACTTGTCATTCAAATTTTTATTGCACATTTGCGCCTTTTCATCTTATAAAATATATAATCTTAAGCACTGAGAGACGTGTCTTATGTATATTTTCTAGAAAAAAGTAATGTCAGATAATTAAATAACATTAAGTACATTAAACCACTTCACAATATGGCAACATAAACTTATAAAAATCGACTTAAACAAAGTGATATAAATAATTCTCAAATACGTCTTACAATAAAACTGGAATGTTCTCATAATTGATTAATCTAATAACTATTATATAACCTTAATATTATGGTAACAACAATAACTATTGAAACGTCAAAAATATTTTATCAAAAATTCGTAGCTCTGAAAAATCGCTAAGACGTAAAGTGTACATCGTCGGAAAATACACTTAAACACTTAAAAAAATAATATGGACACTTCAACAAATTGGTTTTACAACCATTAATTGACGGGACTAACCATTAACAATCTTTGTTCTGTATACAACCATTGAAACTATACCGATACCTACTCTGAGCATACGTGATCTTTCAGACATTTCTCGTAATATCTATCTAATTAATCTCCTTCACAATACCCTAATTCTTTCTATCATTGAAAACAATTAAGCTCTTGGACAATCCTCTTTTCATAACCAAACAATATCCTTCAATATTCAACGCCAACGCGCACTTAATACTTCTCTAACTACGAACAGCATTAGAAAGAATTGTACCAAGAGCGTACATTAACATTAACACAATCCTTCCTTCTCTGAGAATCAAATTATTGACCAAAATGTCAACCATTCCTAAACTTAACTACGAATTTGAGAAGGTCATGTCGTGAACATCCAATTCCGATTTGACTTTCACGAAGTTCGGGTTGTCGGTTCTGAAGTCAGGTCCTTTGTGGCCGAATTGGTAGACGAGACGCGCCGTGGGGACCGAGACGAGAACTGATTGCCTGTAGTGGTACCGCATAGCTCTGCTGAATTTCTCGAACGTCATGTTGTCGTTCTGTTTCATCTGACCCCAAAGCTTCGCAACTTCGTCTGGTTTCACGAATCTGTAAAGATAGAAAGCAATATTATTAAGACAGTTCTAATTTTCTTGACAGGTGATTCTCCTGTTTTTGCCGCTGATAAGACATTAACGATTTAGATAATTACAGTCTTCCGCATTCATTCTTATCAAATAATTACTTCTATTTCTAAGCAACTCTGGCCGCAATTATTCATAAACAAAGTAAGAGTAATTTTGCTTTCTGGTACATTTTTAATTCAAGGTTTGTAAAGCAACTTGACAAGGTTAATACTGATGATAATAAGACTCACGCGACGATTGATTTGTTATTAGAAAACAATGCAATTAAATTCATTAAAGGAAGTGCATATTTCGTTTTTTTTTTCAATTGTGCCAATTTTTTGGAGAAACACTCAGTAAAGAAAATAAGTTATTATCAAGTATAATATCGTATTTTGCTGAACAAAAACATTGCTTAAGACTTTTTATTCAGTACTCTTCAACCGACTGAAATAATCTACTCTGAATGAAAACAGATGACTTTGAATCATCATTGAAATAATAATTTTTAAGTACGTATGAATAATAAAGTATTGAAACGAGCCGTAAGCTAGACAAGTCATAACAGAGTCAAGTTCGACTTGCATCCAATACAACCTCGCGTATAATTTGCAGATCATTAAATGGATTCTCAGGTAGTCTGCTTAAGGTATATAATGGTAGTAGGTATAGTGTCGAGTAATGATGCAAAATGTCCAGCTTATTGTGATCGGAGTCAAGGGCAACGTGTTGCAGCCATTATCAGCGAACAACGTGACGAAAGGCAAACGTGCAGGCTTGGGTTTTAATATTTTTAATTACATTACATTAGACAGCTTGTGTGTACCATAGGAGGAATGTTTAATTGCTTGGAGATACGTTTAGCGACAGAGGTAATTATTAATTTGGGAGACATATCAATGGTTATAACCAAATTGTATGCTTTCAGTATCAAATTGAATTGTACTTTAGAGGAATAATTTCATTAATATATAAAGGTGTTTAATTGGAAAATGGAATTCAAGATATCCAAAACTTTATTAGCGTACTGCTCTGCGTCACAAATTTTATAGTTTTTATATAGCAATTAAAACAAAATAAGATATAAAATATGAATTTTCGTTAACATATTTTACTGAAATATTGTCGTTGGTCCAAATTGGTAAATAGACATTGTGAACAGATTATAATAATTCAACAATTATTTGCAGTTTTATTATGAACACAAGTGTAATATGCAAGCCTTTAATGAACTGACCTTGACTTGAAGCAAATAAAAACTTCTCGCAGATGAATGATGACTACGCGTGTTAAAGAAATATTTACAATGTATAAATATAAAGCAATGAATTATCTTGTTATATCAGAAATTACTAGAGATTTTGAATGTAACTCATAGTGAATCTTTTTTTTTATTTTTTTTTATGTCATAGCGGGTAACTGAGCTGGTGGTTCGCCTGATGGTAAGCTATCACCACCGCCCATGAATATTCGCAAAGGGCCTCTGCGAATGCGCTGCCCGCTTTTTTGGGGTAAGGGAAAAGGAATGGATTAACGACTGGAAAGAAGGAATGGACTGGGACGGGTGAGGAAAAGGAAACGGGCCTCCGGCTCCCCCACTCACCGTACGAAACACAGTGGCATGCCACTATTTCACGCCGGTTTTCTGTGGGGGTGTGGTACTTCCCCGGTGCGAGCTGGCCCAATTCGTGCCGAAGCGTGCTCGACTCCCACAATAAAGAATCAAATGAAGATGCAAAATAAGATTAAGAAGAGGCCGTAATAGAAAATTATAATGAAAAAAGAAAAACAGGTGACGATCCTATGATACACTGATTAGTTGACGTCGAGTAAAAACGTAAATATAAATAAAGCATAAAAATTGAAATCAGTAACAATAACACTAAAAGAAATAAATAATAACTAGATGAAAGCAACGATTGCATTGAAATCTAAATAAAACCAATAACGTCCCTAACATAGCTAAAAGCAGCAATTAATTGTTGATTAGTGTTTATTTCAATAGTTAGCATTGAGGTGCTAGGACGATTGGAACTCGCTTTATCAACAAACTGCCGTGGTTTATAGATCGTAAAATCAGCTACAGCTGTTGCTCACCACTCATGGCATTGAATTCTTGTCTGTTGTTTATTTCATTATCAATTACGTTAATGAGGTTAGGAATACAAAATCAATTGCTAGGCAATGCGGATTCTTTTATTATAGCCACTGCTGTTGCAATCATTTCATATTTCTCGCTTAAGGTTCTAAGGTAATGTAAGTGAATATGATATTATTAATTGACTTATTAGCTACTTGAGAAACATACAGCTATTTAAGTCTATATAGAGATGTCATATATCATCAATGACTTCAAATCAATTTAGACATATTTAAACACAGTTTATTTTTAGTACCGCGTTACTACTAATTTAAACTCAATAAGCAGTTTCAATTAGGATTCGGCTCCATTCTTTTAGATCTATTAGCTAAGTAATTAGATTTTTTTCATTCGTTACCTATCACGTTTAGTCACATCCTGGTCGTTGCTTAAACGAGTCGTCAAATGGTTTATTGTTGAAGTGTCACGGACTAGTAAGGTTACATGGTCGTCATTTATTGTTATGGCTTTGCGTTTAGTATGCAAAGAGTGTTTATAGTCCACATTTCTTACTAAGAAGTTATTACTATCAAGAACGATATCTCTTTTTTTATTTTGCATAGGCTTATATCTACACTAATATTATAAAGAGGAAAACTTTGTTTGTTTGGTTGTAATGAATAGGCTCAAAAACTACTGGACCGATTTTAAAAATTCTTTCACCATTCGAAAGCTACGTTATCCACGAGTAACATAGACTATATATATGTACCACAGGCGAAGCCAGGGCGAAAAGCTAGTAGTTTATATAACTGTTTGTCACTTGTATCGATTATTATATGCTTTTTGAATGCATGATGCTGATAAAGTATCCTGTGAACAGATCTCTGATATGTTCACAAGCATCAATAAATCAATATTATACTTTGTAAGGCTTAATTAACGTGGCTTCTTCATTTACGATTTTTTCGTCAAATGCAACGTCAAATGTCAAATAACATCAGAATTCTCATGGTCCTTAAACTGTATCGTTGCAGTGCTACTTTGGATATCTGCCATTTCGAAGCACTACGATGCGTCTCACGTAGGCCTGTTCCTTGGCCCAACTGATGATGCGATATACCACAAGGCCGGACCTCGACCTCGTAAAGCCGCGGCCAGCATCCAAATTTGTATGAATCACTGTGATATGATTACTAAGAACACAGTTGACAATTTCTTAATGTGAATTTATGTATGTTAAAGTGTATCTTTTAAAAAATACTATTCATTTGTAAATCTTCAATTGAGAACACTATTTAGTTAGTTGTTTGGTTCGAAAAAGTCACTTATCCTGTAATTAAACTTTTCCTACACATATATATTATCTTGAAATATTACATCATGAACTGTTCCAGTAAACACAAACAGAGTTCTGTTATGCAATTCAATTCATTTTGATGCCTTAATATGCAAAGTATTAAACTGCACATAAAAGCATCCAACTTGGCATTGTGACCGTCAAATTATTTTTACGACCCTGAAATATTGATAATAATATTGTCCATTATCATTTAATTTATTTTACATTACTTACATGTTATTGATATTATATTGGAAGTTGATGATTCAGAAGCATTTTGCAATCACATTTTTCATAAAATTTAATAGTTATTAGCTAAAAACATTATCATTAATTTTTTTTTATTGTGTGTACTTTCTACATAAGATTTATTTATATTAAAGCAGAGTTTTCAAAACGTCTACTGTTAAATAGTAAAGAATAAAACAATTTGCAATTCTTACACAATGATTTCCACTACTGCGAATACTGGATTAAACATAACTTGGCAAACACTACACATTTATTATGACTTTATTTTATATTCTACGTGGATCTAAATTGACCTCATGCTAATCCGTTAAATGACATAACACAGATCGCTTTAAAGGTGTCATGAAAAACTACTTAATAAAACATTATGCTGTTAGTAAGTGTAAAAATGTCCTCATTAAAAAAAATCTATCCGTAGGTGTTGAAATTACTGAGACACAATATGATATTAAAACTAATAGCAAATACCTCTGTAGAAAGATTTATAATTTGGCGAAAGCAAAAGTTCTAAGACACGTTTACATACTTTCCATTAACTGTTCTTGTTATTTACTAATGTGTCCATCTGTATGTCCGTCTGTCCGTTCATCTGTGAAAAATTGGTTGAATACGGAACCCTTAGTATCATGAGCCCAACTGGCATTTGAACCATTTTCAGTTACAAAACTTTTATTTAATACATTGAAAGAACCAGAGTTACTTTTTACTAAGTGTATTGTTTTATTTCAGTGGTTAAAAGATACAATTTAGTGCTATTCTATATGATGAGTCAGTTGACATATATTAGGTCCTTTAACTGTATATTATTGTGTAAATACCAACACTGTTTCATTTGTATTCGAGGTTGCTACAACGTGACAGAGCCGTAAACATGTTTTTGCAATTTTTAAGGATTCCTGGCCTTTGTTCGATGTCAAAATCTTTAACGAAACTCTTTTTTAGTACCTTAACGGGTTTCTCTCCTGATTAATGTTATGCTTCTTTGTTTTTTTTAACAATAAACAAATTTAATTTCTAAGTTCCCGTCCGGTCGACCCGGCTTCGCACGGGTGCATTGAAACATGATATATACATATAAACTTACTTCTTGATTCACTCTATCTATCAAAATAAAAACCATTAAAATCTGTTGCTTTATTCAAAAGATCTAAGTAGAACACACAGCCGGCGGAAAACATCTTTGTTTTATACTATGCAGTGAATCAGATAGGTAGAATAAAAATAGGTATATCAAGATTAATGTAATCATTTTTATAAGTTTATAACAGTGTATTTACAAACCTTACTCAACAATTAATTTCTTAGAGTAAGGTTGAGGAAAACGACGTGTATCTAGGTATCTTGCTACCTACCTGATGATAGTAGCTGTTATTCTATAGAATGTAAGAGTCAACGACCAATTCTTGGGAACGTGTAATTGTAGAGTTTTTGTTCTTAGCTGCTTCATTTTGTTGGTCAAGGATTCGTATCAAGTGATGCGTAATGCAAATTATTGCCTTCTGTGCTGGCGTTGAATGATATTCAACCATGAAATATCCAAACGAAAGACATACTTATTACAATGGATGACGGTTTAAATTGTATTGACACAAATTTATTGTAAATTTCGTTTAATCCCGCCTATCGTAATGAAATATTTGAGGTTATGTGAAGGATATACGGTGTTTATTGCTTTATTTGTAAGTCAGATCGCTTTATTTCTTCATTGAGGTTGGAATTGTTTTAAATTGGTTGAAAAAATAGCACGTTCTCAATTGAACTGTATTTTTTGTTTGTTATCTCAGAACTTTCGACTGGAAGAATCGATTTTTATGACTGTCTTATTTAGTTAAATACTCAAATAAATGTATTTTAAAGCTATTTTTTCCATTTTAATCTGTTTCAATTCTAACCAACAATAAGGAAATCATATAAAACATGAATTGATAACTAAAAATGGAACTAAAATATTAAATCTTCAAAAACGAGCAAAAAACTGAAATGAAGCACCGACTTCGACTTGATTTCATTTTTTACTTTTTGAAGGAGATTTGTTTTTGATTCACTTTTTGTTTACAATTGAGTTATAATATATTATGCAGATTTTAAATTCGCATTACATTTGATCTTCTGTATCTCTGTACTGTACCAACGGGTGTACTTCTATTATAATAACAATTTTTTTTTTGCAAAATTTACTCTCTATTATGTGCTGATTAATCGCAGAATTAATCTGAATTTTTCACTTCGTATATATGTTAATTATATTAAAAAAATTGTGAGCCGTCACGGGACGCCTGGCAGATGTGAAACATCGACATTATTTTCATGTATGCATGTATATACCATCGTATAGCGTGGCGACCCGTCGCCTCGGCCAGAAATCGGTTTTACGTGCGGCTATAGACTACCTACCTATCACTTACCTAAAATCGCGATGCAAACAAGTATCAACATTGTTTGTTTGTTGTTAGAGTTACTATTCATATATTTGAATAACTGATAACTATTGAATTTTGTATGCCGCAATAAAGAGTGAGATAGTTGAGTAGGTTAGGAACGTAACATAACATAAGTTTATTACATTTTATATACTCTATAAACTAACCTTAACATGGGAATATTCTTCAACTGAGACTATTGTATGTGGAACTAGGGTATACCATCTTATATATAAATCACATATCCTGTTCGTTATTCTCGTTAAAACTCAAGAATGGCTGGTCTGATTTTTATAATCATGGTATTGGTACATTCTAAATTGTCCTAGGAAGGTTAAAAAGCTGAGAACAATACAATACAACGCGAGCGGGAAGCTAGTTGTAAATAAAGTTACTGTACATGTACAAGCTATTAGTCTGAATTCGCATTTATGATAAAAAAATAAAGTATACGTATCCTATTTTTTATAGTTACAGATTCGTAATAATATAATATGAAAAAACATTTACTCTATAGTCTTTATATATATTCTGTGTATTTTAACGTACTGTTACTTTATATTGCATCGCATGCCATATTTTTCGTGTATTGAGCAATGGGATGATGGGATGAATGATGCTTCTTGATAAGTGTACGAAATTTGAATGAAATCTGCATGTTTAAAGTGAGAAATAAGGTGTTTTCGTTCATTATTGTTTTCAGCATATATTAAAAATTATTTGTATGATAGATATATAACTCCAATCGAGTACACGAAAAATATGGCACAAAGCGCCCCACGCTTTTTTCACAACAATACTAGTATTTTTCATTCATTATTATTTTCAGTTTATATTAAAAATTATTCACAACAATATTAGTATTTTTCGTTCATTATTGTTTTCAGCTTATATTAAAAATTATTTTATAGTTTTTAGTTTGATGTGCTTGAAAAGCGTGTTTTTTAGTTTTTTTAAACTATATTTTATTTTTAACTTAAATTTAATTTAACTCAAACACTGAACACTTTAAAATGTTTCATGTACTACTTTTTGTTTTATTTTGTTAGCTTATATAGTTCCACTACTGGATTAGGTCCCTCAAAATTCCTTGGAAAACCCTTTTTCTGTGCGCTAGAGTTACGAGTATTATGTCGACCTCCCCTTTGTCTCCTTCCCCTCAACTAAGCTCTCATTACGACCGTGAGTTCATTGGTAATGATCGTAAATGTTATCTCAATATGTTGTAATGAACAGCTGATAAGTGCCTTATCGTGAAAACTACAGGATTTTAGTGCCACGCTAACCACAGCTTATAATATTTAAAGTCAAATAGTTTAATTCAACATTTCAACAATTTTTGAGTTGGAAAATTATTTTATCGTGAATATAATATTATTTGTTTTCCTTCGTCGTTCGTTTGATTCGAATGTACAATTTCCTACAACTATTTATTAATTTTATAAAACTCTCGCTAATCTATGTTGATGATACGGCTTTTTAGAGACCCAATGCAGAAAAATGTGCAATTTTCAGCCCATTAAATCAATGACGTAGTAATTTTCGTATCTCTACGTCAATACAGTATTTTTATAGTTCAATGAACCGATCATTCTTTCAAACATGCGTTCTCAACAGTTGGCCTAAATAACAAAATTGAACTTTATACCAACTGTCTTAAGGTTACCGGCTGTAGTTCAATGTTATTTTAAATTGAGTACTTAGTTCTGAAATTCGTAATTTGAATTTCAGGAATAGTAAATGTGTAAATTGAAACATAATTTTAAAAATAATTTAATGTTGTGAAGTAGGTTTCTGGAAACCAATATTTAAACCAATTAAGATAAAGATTACCACTATATTTATCTATTATACATATTTGTGAATTCTATGTATTTTAAATTGCCTGATTTTGTCTTCTTTCAATTTAATTCCATATAGTACAATATAAAATACCTTTAAGATAATAATTTATTCATAACACATAAAATTAATCATAACACCTACAACCGCCTTCTTATCTATTAACAAAACTTTAGTAAACCAATCAAAATTATATTTCATTCCAATTTATAACTGCGATTTAATTTATCTATACATTTTTACTCTTTAGATGTAACTTTTCATGTGGCCACTTTATCTATAAATACAGACCAATAAGAATCTTAAAAGATTAAAAAGAAAACGATAAAAAATTCAATCCAACGAATGAGCGAATTATTTAAGGCAGAAGAAGAACTAACTGACAAATAAAGACTTAAATTTGAAAACAGAACGCCCAACACTACAAATGTCAAAATGTTCGAATGTCAATTTTTGCAGATCGATCGTTCGCGAGATAAATCACATTAACAATTTTTTCCACGTTTTCCTCATGCCCTCTCGCTCACACCAGTCAGATGCCATCGCTTCTTATAATTGCAACGCTATTTTTATCGCGCTATAAGGTCACGTCATGTTGGGATATTCTTTCTGATAGTTTTTGCATCAAATTATTTTGGATTAATAATTAATTGCTATCAATAAAAC
>NC_052116.1:7613056-7618881 GCF_012273895.1 Zerene cesonia | reverse complement strand
GTCATGTTGGGATATTCTTTCTGATAGTTTTTGCATCAAATTATTTTGGATTAATAATTAATTGCTATCAATAAAACACACAAATTAATAATAAACGTTGATCATTTTCTCAAACGTCAACGATATAAGATCGTTAACAGTAACAATCTGATTGTAATAAGAATTCGAACCAGAATTAATAATCAATTAAAAAGCTATTTATAATAAGTACTATTATTATACAAAAATTATTACTATTATACAAACAAGGCTTCTAAAAAGCTGTAAACTTTTTATTTTTTAACGATCTTTCATTTTATATCCATATTGATTACAAAAAAAATCCACCATCCTGCTACTACAGTTCTGACAATTATTACGAGAGCTGAAATAAAAGATAATTGTACTATAATATATTTACAATCGAAAAACACTATCCTCCTTCGGTCAATCGGGCAACAATTTGTGTGAACGTAGCGCTTATCTCATTAATGCGTCCGCGCAACAAGCATGTGTGTATGTGTGTGTGTGTGTATGTGTGTGTGAAATTGCGTAACAGATAATATGAGAAATCATGAAATGTGATAAACGCCTAACTATTATCAAATAAGCAGCAAATTAATGACATCAATTGCTTTTTGTCGTTTACGATTATAATTTAAATAAAAACACTACCTTTCAAAGAACCCACGAATGAATCATATTAATTTATAATGATATAACATAAAAAAACGTTAGTCATTTTCTAATAAACCCATTCACCTACATGCCAGCCGCATACGTAAACGCCGAGTACTACACACAGCTGTATCTGTGTGAGTGTGTTCGTGTGCGCATGGACGTAGGGAAATCCCGCAGTGCAAATTGTTGTATCACTTTATTTTCAGGGTTCCTCGAAACTCGTGTGAGTTGATTGTAAACAATTTAATCATGTGCTTTCTGAATTTTCACTTTATTTTGCTTGTACATTTATAATTTTGAAATATTTTGTTAAGTATCGTATATCTTATAAGATAAGAATATAATTATTGTATAGAAACTAATTGTAATAATCTAATAGCAGATTCTAATTAGAATATATTGGTATTTGCTCATTTGATTGATTTGATTTGTGATTATTGAAAAATTTTAATTACATTTAAGCAATAAAATATAAAATATGAGATACATAAAACGTTCCACGGGAATACGTGGTTCTCAAGTACCTATACACATAAATAAAATATACATTAAGTAGTTAAAATTGCCATATATTGTGCAGAGTTCCAAGAAACGACGCATGTATTGAGATAAAATGACGATATAATCGTAAATATACATGAAATTGTATATTTAGATTTATAATGTATTTAATAAATGATGAAAGCAAGTGAAATTCTTTAGCGATCATACAGAAATAATTAAATTCAATTATATTATGCTAAATGTTTAAAACATAATTTTAATCCACCGCACATAATTTAAAATCTGTAAATTAACCATAATATTAAATCGCAATAAATGACCATAGCTTTAGAAATCTACAGAGAAGCCGTAATATTTTGGTAGAAACTCTTTGAGATCAAATACAATTTTATAGGTATAATAATAATCCCAAAAGGTGTGTATGTATTTGATAACGTTTCCTTTCCATCAATCAAAGTTTTAAAAGATAAACTTGAACGTTGACTCATATTGCTCTTTGGCTTGTTTATTACTTAATCAATAGATAAGAGCTTGTAATATGATTATTAGATAATTTATTGATTCATAAACTAAAATAAACTAAATCCTCTCTCTAACTTTTGATTACATATCTCAATAACTAACACGTCATGTCAATTAATTCTATAATATTTCGATTGAAAACCCTATTTACAATTAAACTTATGTCAAATACCTAACTTAACTATTTTGTAATCTGTGGATATACGTTTATAATCAAATGTATTTTTTTTTAATCGCGGCGAGTTTTTATTGAAATACCTACAATTCTTACACGTGTAGGTTTTTTTTGACATAACGGGTCATAAATATTTTTTATTTACGATTTTTTGTTCGCTTATATATGGGTTTATGTTTGGCAAAGATTCTAATATGTACTTCTTCTATTTTATTTTTTCTTTTAAAACGAGACTTTCCGGAAATAGAGGATATGAGTCCAATTGAAGGACGAGTTTTTTTGTTCTTTTTTTTAATGTTGCATTATTATTTATTTATATTGTTCCACCAAGAAACAATAATGAAATGAATGTTAGACTTTATCGATTAACAACATATTCTATCATACATTTTATAAGCTTTAGGAGAACAAATAAAAATTTAGGTCATACCGTTAAAACTATTTACGACAAATAATCGATTCCGACTTTTAAACGTTCCTCAGTCATTAATGTCCCGCATTCAATTAGAAAATGATAAAATAAAGAGCAATTATAGACCCATTAACAAAATTAAAGTGAAAAAATGTTAGTTTCAAATAAGATTTCGCTCGTCCAACCAAGTAAAGAACGACCGAAAAACAAAGAAAACTTAAGGCCGATTGAAGCAAGCCTCTACCCGGAAGGGGGGTCTACTAATCAATATAATAGAGCCACTATGAGAAAAAAATGTTGTTACATATATCTATGTAGATGTTTTACGCATCCGTTTCGCACAAGCGAAAGTCGACTTTATTTTGCTTGAGCTAGAGTCAAAATCGGAACGGATCAGTCTACACGCGGCTGCCCTAGTTATAAATAGATTTTCACGAAAAAGAAATGTTACAGGGACTTTGGTGCAAGCTGTGTACAGAGTAACAATATCTAGAGAGTTTTCTAATCATTGGTAGTGATAATTAGGTTTTATGGAAAATTGAAGTTAATCCTTCAAAAACCATTGATGAGACATTTTAAAAATAGATTAATCATTATGTTGCAAATGCAAATGGTACTTTTTTTTCACAAAAACATCCGGAGAGTTACAGATAAGATACAACACATTCAATTTTACAAATCTCCCAAAGTTTATTGAGGCAAAATATATATGTACGAACCGACCCACTACAAATTTCAAAACATAAAAAAATAACTCTTTTTGCCACATAATTTATGTAGTATTCTTAGAAAACATCGACTTACTAATCGCCATTTCTAAGTATGACTTCAATAAGCAATCATAACAACTACACGAGATCCAATTAAGTACCAAAGTCAATTAATTACGCCGGATGGACCGACGAGTTATATATTTATATATTAATTGTTTTGTTTTATGGTCAGCTTATATTATTGTACTAATTGGTTATTATTAGGCTATGTAAACAAGGACAAATGATATTTTATGGCATAGTTATAGTGCGATAGACAGTCCCACCCATAGCTCATACTCATACTTATAGCATTAACATATAGCTCAAGAAAGAAAACACTAGATACAAATTTTGATACATATACTAAGAGTTCGTTAAGTAGTTTCTTCTATGTGTTTTTATCGAAATATTGTTTCATTGAAAATTCGCTTTAACAAGAGAATAACTGATGTTAATCTCCTAGAGCTGGGTATTTATTTATATAAATGGTTTTTAGAATTAGTTAGCAGAAACCGAAACCAACCAGCAACAAATAAAAAAGTCTAAATTATATTTGGTGCGTCATATTATTATCATATTAGAATATGCAAGCTTTTATGAAACTTGAATGCTTAAGAAGTTATTCATGACAAAATTTATCGTCTTGACTATGACGCAGATAAAGCTCATATTTTATAATAAAAGTGATATGTAACAATAAATATTGTATGTAGTATCAGAAATGTTGATTAAATCGAAAACGACATTCGTCGTTATCAGTTTCAGACGGTATATTTACATGTAATAGTCCAATTTGTGTATATTTTACCATAAATATATTCACATTTATTTTATAGGTGATTCTGAATATACGATAAATATTCGTATATTTATTATCATATAGCATATAATTACTTTCTGAGCTTTTCAAATTCCATATTAAAGTTATTGTATGCACTGCTTATTGAACATTATAACGCTTAAGAAATAAAGTGTTTCAAAGCATTTATATTTTAACTGTGAACGAAAATCTTTTTTTTTTTCGGCTGCCTCTGTGCACGAATTAGTCTCGTTCTAATTTCTCTGGACCACACTCTCACAGACGCAATTAAGGCTAGCGTACACGAGCTGTCGGGGGCGCGCCACCCTGTGAGGGGAAAAATGCGAAAGAAAAACGCGCAAAGCGGAAACGGCGACACGTGACTGGATGCTGCCCGGGGTTGCCATGGCAACGGCTCCCTTATTTTATTTTTATCCACATTTCGGCAAAAATATTCTTGCGCGTGTATAAAAGTGAATTTTTTTGGAATTGGATGGTTTGTATGTATGATTATATTGCAATTTTAATAGAACGTCGATGTTACAAAATTGCACAACCCATTTAATGACCTACCCTAAATTATCAAATAGTAAAAGGAAAATAATATAAAATCCATTGTATACGCTGTAGCTGTTCTTAAGGAAAACGTAATTTTTTTATCACACCTACATATCATTATTATGTAAGGCCATTGATAAATATATTACGGTAAAAGCAGAAGTAGACATAACTTGTCCTTCTGTTCATCCTGTCTTTTCCTATTAAAGTTATACTTCGTATTTGTTTATTTTTAATTATAACTCAAACTTAACTTTTTTTGCTCATGAAAAGAAATGAAACTTTGATAATTCTAGAAAATTCGACGAAACTAGAACTGCTGGTTTGTAATTTCATCTATCGCAAAAATTTTCAACACCTACGCCAAAGAAAGCGGTACCGGAAGTCGAGCGGCGTCCTTGAAGCTCCGTGGAAAAAAAATCTATACCAGAGGGGTGGCCTAGTTGTGCCATACTAGCCCGGAGACACGGCTTGTACGCTCTATTCCTTCATTATTCACAGCTATTGCTACAGTCTATTCATTTATAACTCTGCGTGATTGTTGCCATTTCACTTTCCCATTTGAAATTGCAGTTATTGGACGAACTAGAAAAAGAAACTGTCTTTTTGGCATTTTTTGCTAAATTTCATATTTGTATTATTTAGTTAAACGCTATCAGTGTTGTTTTGTTGATATGTAATACTAGCTTTCCGCCTGCAGCATTGCCCGTGTAAAAGGGAAATTCCGTTTTGAAAAATTCAGTCAGTGTTAGATAGCCTAGTCTAGTTGATTGAAAAGGCGTTATGCTATATTATATCGGCAATAATTTTACTTTTTTTTTTTTTTTTTTTTTTTTTTTTTTTTTTTTATTAAATAGGCAGACGTTTGACCGCTATCCTACCTGATGTTAAGCAGGGATGCGATCTATAAATGGGCACGCCTGCCTAAGAGAAGCCTATTCACTCTGGACTTGAAGAGTTGTAAATTGTAGTGATCCGGGAACACCGACGGTGGAAGAGAGTTCCATTCCTTCGCAGTTCGGATAAGAAATGAATTCGCATAACGCTGTGTGCGTACATGAGGAATGTCGACTGTGAAGGGATGGTGATGGTGATGGTGTTACATCATGTACGACGTGGGTAAAACGGCGGGGCAATTCTAGTTATTATTAATATACGTGATAATTTTATTGCAGTATTTTGTTTGTCTGTAATTTTGGAAATATTACATAGAAATCCTATTAATGTTATAAATTCGAAAGTTTTTAAGTGTGTGTTCTCTTTCACAACAAAAACTACTAAATCGATTGCGATGAAATTTGATACGTAGCTGAGCTACTGGTATGACACATAGGCAACATTTTATCCCGATATTCCTACGGGATACGGACTAACGCGGGTGAAACCGCGGGGTGCAGCTAGTATTTTATAAATCTTCATGATTGATTCCATACCTACGTA
>NC_052116.1:7611892-7612056 GCF_012273895.1 Zerene cesonia | reverse complement strand
CGATCCACGGTTTATGGGTAACTTAGCTTTTCGCCCGCGTAGAATTCGCTTATATCGCGCGACATAGCAAGGAGTATTAATTATCGTCTTCAAAAAAGAAAGTTTGGCTACCAGATATTTCAAGAACAAACCTTCCATTCACAAATCACTTAAATCTCTATACT
>NC_052116.1:7611625-7611742 GCF_012273895.1 Zerene cesonia | reverse complement strand
TTCATTGCAATCGGTTCAGTAGTTTTTACGTGAAAGAGTAACAAACATCCATACATCCATACTTACAAACTTTCGCCTAAATAATAGTAGTAGGATTGATGGTAACCAATCTTGATA
>NC_052116.1:7611465-7611615 GCF_012273895.1 Zerene cesonia | reverse complement strand
CACAGTAACGTTGTAAGAAACACGAAAAAAACATACTTCTATTTTTTTGAAGTCGCTTGACAAAAGCTTCAATATATGCATTTATGAATTTGTTTTTAACAAAAAAAATTTTATTCAAATTTCAGCATGAAGCTGCCAGGCAGCTAATGC
>NC_052116.1:7611027-7611202 GCF_012273895.1 Zerene cesonia | reverse complement strand
TCAATAAATGCTTAATAAACTTTCAATTATATGCGAAGAGACTGACCATTGACATTATTTAGATAAATACTATTTATTCAACCATTGTTTATATTATATTAATTGGTTTTTTTTTGCTTGCAAAGACTACCTGTGGTGATGTCTGGTATATAATATATTAGTATTCTTTCTATTC
>NC_052116.1:7610869-7611017 GCF_012273895.1 Zerene cesonia | reverse complement strand
ATGAAAATATGAAAATTGTATGTTAAGACATATATTTAAATTTATTAATAGTCGAATTTTGGATGTATTTTAATCTCACAAAATGTAATATTGTCGTATGATGATATGATGTTCAAATTGTAATATCTCTTGATATTATTATTTTCCT
>NC_052116.1:7610625-7610800 GCF_012273895.1 Zerene cesonia | reverse complement strand
TTGCGGTTTTTTTTATTTACATTTAGCCAACACTAATGGTAAACTTGGAATGGCGCATCCGCTGCTCGCTACAGTACTCAAACGGGTAGTACCTAAAGACACTCGATAGATGGAGCTTTATTGTAATGGATATTTTTTATTTGATTATATTTAATTTTTCGTATTCTAATAGTGT
>NC_052116.1:7610223-7610441 GCF_012273895.1 Zerene cesonia | reverse complement strand
CCCTTACCAGAATCTATTACGTAATTGTAACGATCTGAAAATGTAATATTATATTCTTTATCTACGCAAACATCGTAAACGTATTTCGCACACCGAGCATCAGCTTCCCTATTGATAAATCTAATCTATACAAAAACCCTCGCGGGCTGCTTGCAGCCCGCGCACCGCGCACCATTATTTAGTCTTGGTAAAGCTGGTCTACGAAAAAAAGCCATGCG
>NC_052116.1:7608991-7609223 GCF_012273895.1 Zerene cesonia | reverse complement strand
ATAATTATTATTGCATTAATATGCACACAATTATTGATGCACTTGTGAATACATGTGATCAAAACATTTTTAATTAATACCGCGTTTTATGTGCAATCCAAAAACTTTAAATCAAATGAGCACTTTTTAAAATGATATTGACGATTACGTTATTTATGAATGAGTCAAAATTACTAAAAAATTAAACATTATTATTTAGCAGTTATAAACATAATATCTCTTATAATATAAT
>NC_052116.1:7608807-7608981 GCF_012273895.1 Zerene cesonia | reverse complement strand
AATAAAACATTTTTAATAATTACATAAGTTTAAAAATAAAAGTCAGCGCATTATTTATTATTATAATTATTTGTTTCTTATCATACTCTCGTGAGATTTTTTAAAAATATCTAAAAAAAAGAGAGATTCTCAACTGTAGATTGTAATTTTAATTATCACTTTTTTTATTTCGGT
>NC_052116.1:7608621-7608797 GCF_012273895.1 Zerene cesonia | reverse complement strand
GAATAGGGAAGGCTTTTGGTTAATTTTAAAGAGAAAATACTTTAGACTTTTTAATATTAAAGTTCATGAGTATATAATGGATCAATATTTGTATGTTAACATAATAAATACTATAGTCTTGAAAAATTCTCTCGTTTGATAGGAAAAATTATATTTTCAATAAAATTGACCCAAAA
>NC_052116.1:7608137-7608373 GCF_012273895.1 Zerene cesonia | reverse complement strand
GAATAAGCAAGTGAAAACTAATAAAAACAGAAAGTATCAATGGGAAAGAACAAAAGTTGGATTCATTTGAAAGGAAATATATAATGTAATACTTCAAAATAATTATAAAAATGATGAAATTATTACCTAATAATCATTGTTTCATTTTATTTTATTAGATATGTATATTTTAAGTAAAAATAAATATAATGTCTCAAAAGTAAATGTATTGAATTCCTTTTAGATTCCTTGCTGCT